>NC_132780.1:2646377-2911377 GCF_048418805.1 Vulpes vulpes
CAAAGACACAGCAGCTTCGTTGGGCTGAGAGACTCCGCCATTCATCATCTCGGCTGCCATAAAATAGCACTAGATGGAATCTTTGATTTTAGCTTTAGAAGAACATAAATCAAAATCTAAAGCGCGGCTGTCAGAGGCATCACCAGGATTATCCATTGGAGAGGGCTGGAGTGCAGGGCATCTGCGTGCATTGTTCCCACTGAACTCACCTCCTGAAGCATGGAGAAAACTCCTAGCCAAGCACTTGCTGTTGTATAAGTACTTTATCCTAAGTGACCCATAAAAAGACTCTCAAATATGAGGTTTATAACTACGGTCACAGTAATTGTATGCTTGATATGTCTGAATACAAAATAAATGGGTCGGCCCAGCTGGGACCCTCCCTGTCCGGTCCCCTGCCCTCTTCGCCTGGCCAACTCTCTTACCCATGAGCCTTCCAAGTCCCGGGAAGGGGTGTCGGGGGCACAGAGGGGGCTCTGAGCAGGTGCGCCTACCCTGCCCACCCACCCCCCCATTACTGAGATGGCTGGGATGTGAGGGACAGTGACCATGATGGGAGACATGCAACCACAGGGCCCATCCTTGGGGGTGGGGGGCGGGGAGTCAGTCTGGTGCTTATCAACCTGAATCCGTCGTCCACGTTCAGTTAAAAGGCCAAGTGAGTATAGATGCGCCCCACACAAGCGAACAAGGTGGAGAGGACGGAAGCCCAAGATGACCCAGGTGAGAGACGCAGAGAGAGATCCCCACCGAAATCTCACGGTGACGGAAGAACAGCCTGTGGCCCATCCAGCTTCCACCCGGCTTTCAAAAGCATGTCACTGCTCGTACCCCTCCGCCTCCTTTGCCGAAGGCCTAAAGAGGTGCCCTCTCTCCTCATCCCACCCTGCCACCCCAGCCGGTGGGCACTCAGAAGGCAAAGAGTTTGCCCTCATGAGTCAGAAGGAAACAGGCCAACCTTTCTTTCATCTGTTGTTGCTGCAGCTTTTAGGCCAAGGGCCCAGAACTCCACCTCACAATAAAGTGACCAGTAGCAAACGTAAAGCCCCATCACCTGTGGCCGAGATCATGCCGTCGGATGGGTGTGGGGCAAAACCAGCCAACCAGACAAAGATTCTCCCCAATCCAAAGAACCTCAAGATCCCCGAATTCAGTTAACTGGGCTCCACGGCCAGGCCTGGTCTCTAACCGACGGTGGCATTGGGATTGGGGGTGTCAGGAGACAGAGAAACGTTTTCAGACGAACGGCCGGTACAAAGAACGGTGGTACCCAGAAGACAAACAGCACGCCATGCTTTAAAGGCGCCTTGACGGCTCACTTGAAGTGGAGGACAGAGGTGTCCCAATGAGACAATGTCGCCTACTTAAATTGGACACTGCACCTGCCTACGGTAGAGTCACGTATTAACTCAATACAGAGCACTGACCAAATCACGAGGCACTGGTCTTTATCCAGGTACTCTCTATCCTTGACGCAGCAGTCAGGTGGTAGCCACATGGCGTGGCTTCGCGACCTAATTCTAAGCCTCGAATGCCCAGTACAATCTTCCTCGGGGAAGCTTTGCAAAACGCCCCACGCCGGAGCCCTTGTCACCAAAGATTCTGGCTGAATCAGCTCGGGGTGGAAACGGACGTAGGAATTCTTCACAAGCTCCTGGTGATTCTTACGCACAGGCAGGGTTGAGAACGGCTGGCCGGGACCAATGAGTCTCACACATTCTGGTCCCAGAACTCTTAATATTCAGAACGTAAATATTCTGAGGCTTAGCGAAGCCCCCGAATGCTTTTGTTCAGGTGAGCCATTAGAAATCAAAACTAAGAGAATTTTAATCTATTCACTTAATAATCTATTTAAAAAGAACAGTAAGTCTATTATATACAAACATATCTAGAATGTTTTCATGAGAAAATAACAATATGTTCAAAAAATTAGTGACAAGAGTGGCGTCATTGTACATTTTTGCAAAGCATCTTTTGTGATTGGCTTAATAAAAGACAGCTGGATTCCCATGCCTGCTTCCACATGCAGTCTGTTGCAATATGTTGTTTTTGTTCGAATCGATGAAGAAAATCTGATCTCACACAGCTCTGTGGCTAGAAGAGGGAGGTGTGTGTTCACAGCCCTTTCAGATAATTGTGGATAATCTTCTTTGATACTACACCAAAACGCACTTACTGGTAGTTTCTTAAAGGTTAGTTGCAATGTGGAATCTGAAAATATGTGAACTCTTTGCGATTGTGTTACATTCAGACCCACTGAGTTACCTTCTCCTTTGACTGAATGGCTTACCCTTGCGTGATTATGTAACCACAAGCATTGGTCACTTAAAAAATACCGGTTCAACGAGATGTGCCGATCTTCCAACGCCGACACCATGTATTATGCAATATTAAAAAAAATCACATTCATTAAGTATCTCTTTAAGTATTGGAAAGCTGTCAAGCTCACGGTGGCTGATACAAGTTTTTCAAAATTCTTGAAAGCTTGAATTTTTATCACTGGCAACAAATACTGTCAGTTATTTTCCTGGAAGTGACAGGATTCATTTGTTCCTTTTCCAGAAAAATGTCTGCCAAATAGTCAAGTTTGAATAACCATAGTTTGTCTATCGGTTGTTCTTTCAAGTAAAAAGGGTGCTCCGTGGAGAAAAAAAAAAAAAGCAGCCAGTCCAGCTCACGAGTCACCAGACTGAACAGGTGCTTCTCCTTACAGGCTTCGACGTGGGGCAGGATTGCTCTGAGCGCTCCATCTTATCGCGCGGAATGTTTAAAAGGCCTGTGTTCAAAGACAGAGATTTAATAAAATTAATAGCTTTCAATGCTTCAGCAAGTATATTCTTCATTTTTCCAAATTCAGAATCTTTTCTGTATTACATTGAATAATACATAAACATTAGCATTTATGCCTGTATGTATACATTTATTTTTGATTGTGGCAGAAAACACATCACATAGAACGTACCATCTTGCCCATTCGGACGTGTGCAGCTCAGTGGCATTGCGTACCTTCATGCCGCCGTGCAACCATCACCACCGCCCGACTCCAGAACTCTCTCCAACTTGCCAAAGGGAAACTCTACCCATTACACACTAACTCCTCCTTTCCTCCTCCTCGCCTGACTTCCACCCCCCGTAACCACCATCCTACCTTTCCGGAGACCAATTTGACTATTGTAGCTGCTTTATAAGGATTCAGATCGCACAGGGTTTCTCTTTTTTGTGACTTATTTCACCTCAACCATATGTCAAGGTTCATCAGGGTTGTATGTAGCACGAGTCAGAATTCCCTTCCTCGTGAGGGCCGAACAGCAGCATGCCGAGTGCACATACCGCAGGGAGCGCCCTCTTCGGTGGAAGTGGCTTCTGTGGTCCCTGCACACGCGTGGCAGTAAGGGACACCTGGGGACCGCTCCCTGCATTCCCACTATAGCCCCAGCCAGTTCACCGCCCCCTGGGCGCAAAATGAAACCGCAAATAATGCCTTTGTATTATTAGGAAGATAATTTTGGCCTCTCAGACCCCTGAGATGGTCACAGCGAATTCATAGTTTGGGGATCTCTGCTGAAATTTCCATCTGTGTTTACTGATTTTAACAGGAGGCCTGTAGACCTTTGGGATAATACAGGAGAGTCTTCAAGAAGAGGAAGGAGAAAAAGGAGAAAGTAAATGTGCTTGTAGGAGTCCCATAGCCTGGAGGAAACTGTCATCAGCATTAACGTTTTCTTCTTCTTCTTCTTCTTCTTCTTCTTCTTCTTCTTCTTCTTCTTCTTCTTCTTCTTCTTTTCTTCTTCTTCTTCTTCTTCTTCTTCTTCTTCTTCTTCTTCTTCTTCTTCTTCTTCTTCTTTCTTCTTTGTTTACTTGAGAGAGCGAGGGAGAGCACCCAGGGAGAAGGAGAAGCAGACTCCCCACTGAGCAGGGAGCCCGATGCAGGACTCCATCCCAGCACCCTGAGATCATGACCTGAGCCAAAGGCAGTCGCGTAAGCAGCTGAGCCACCTGGGCGCCCCTGACGTCTTCTTTTCCAAAGGCCGAGTTCCTCAACTGCTCTGCGGCGAGAATGCTAGAAAGCAGGGCGTGGGCTAAAGATACTCTGCTGGACAGATATTTTTATTCTGTCTATAAGCTCCATAAGAACAGGAGACAGCTAAATTCAGGGCTAAGCCGGCATTTGGAAATGCAAATTTAATTAATTCTGTAGAAATATTTAGAGAATATTTGTCTTTTCATTGTTTGTTCCCTGTTCTCCCGGTATGAGGAGGGTGAGAATCCCTAACTCTTTATCTCTGAAGGCCTCATTTTTAAAATGTGGGCACTGCTGGTCTCTCATCTGCCAGGGGGTGGTCACCCGCACAGCTTCTACTCAGTGCCTGGCAAGGCGTTGGCTTGGAGTGGGAGCACACCACGTGGTCGTTGCCTTTTAATAAATACTCATGTAAATAACAACAATATAGTAAAGCTTCTTTTTAAGACTATATTTATTTATTCATGAGACACACAGAGGGAGGCAGAGACACAGGCAGAGGGAGAAGCAGGCTCCGTGCAGGAAGTCTGAAGTGGGATTTGATCCCAGGACCCCAGGATCACACCCCGAGCCAAAGGCAGACACTCAACCACTCAGCCACCCAGGCGTCCCAGTAGCGCTTCTTATTACGCATCCATAAATCTCATCCATCCAGTGGCATAAGAGGCCGACTCAACCACAGATGTGGAAATGGGGGTTCACGAACCCTGAGTGAGGTCCGGCAGCTGCAGGAGGCAAATGCAGGACCCAGAGCAGCCTGCTCTACCGAGAAGGCACCTGAAAGTGGCCCCTGCATTGCCCATTCTCCACCGTCATTGTCGCACCCCCACCATCCCAGTCAGTAAGCCCATTACTTAATATTTCTCCTTCGAAAGGACTCGCTTTTTTTCAAAGGAGATTTAAATGGCCACCATCAAATAAAATGAACATTACCTATACGGAGAGACCGTAACAACAAAATTACCTGTACAGCTATTTAAATAAAGCATGTTTTTTCTCTATGTCCCATAAAACCGCCTTGGGGTGGCCCTGGAGCGTGTGCACCCCCTCCAAGGCTCCTGGTCCTGGGGAGACCACAGAAGCTCCGAGGAGCTCAGAGGACGAGGCTGGGAACACCTGGAGCTGTGGCAACAGCTGAGAGCTTTTACAAATCGGATACACAAGTCAGGATGTGACATCATCTGTGTTCCTGCAATCTAAATCCTCCTCGGTCCAAGCCTTCAAGAGACACGCAAATATTTATAGGTGTCCGTCCAGGGCATAGCAGGGGCCCTGTGTCAGAGTGGGCGAGCCACAGCGAATGCAGTTAACCATTCCTCAGAACGCAGAACTGGGATGGGGAGGTCCGCATGAGGATGTGGCTCACAGGCCAAGAGGACGCTCCTGGTAGTCTGCCATGGGCACCTGAGCGCATGTCAGGAGGGGTGGCCCTCACTGGCTGGGCTCCAACGCTGAGTGTCTATGGGCACCCTGGGCCCTGAGCCAGTGCTGGACAAGGCCAACACATCCCTCACGGGGCCTCAGGTCTATCAGCACACACCCCCCACCTTGCCACCGCAGGTCACCCATAAGTCGTTGGATTTAGCAGTAGACGCTGTGCTGCTCTAGCTGGGAGGGCAACCCAGGCACCCCTGGCCATGCAAGAAAGGAGCAAGAGCTCATCGCTTTGGGAGCTCGGTGTTGATGGAACAGGACGACCGGTTTTGGCAGGAATAAGGCAAGCAAGTGATGAAAGGAGCATCAACCTGTGTTACCCACCACACCCGCTCCCAACAGCCTTACAAAGGAACGCTTAATCCTCACAAAACAGTAAGCAGATGTTGGCCTCTTAATAAAGCACCAATCTTTAAAACCCATCTTTCCAGCCAAATGCCATGGCCCTCCCTAATAAACATGGAAGGCCGTGTGGACGGCTGGATTAATTAATACCCACAGGTTCCTGACCTTTTCCTGGCCACGTGGACAATCAGTCCCCCCAAGACAGATGACCTGCTCACACGCCTCCTTCTGTGATGTATGCGTGTCCTTCTCGTGCACAAGGCGAGGGACAAGGATCCGGTCCCCGGCCTGGCCTGCTTCCCATTCCAGAAGAAAAGGAACACAAAAATAACAACGCAGCTTGCCCTTCCTCGGCCTCCCCCATCGCGCCACCAGACCTTTATATGGAAATCAGCGTTTGCTCCAACAACCAAAGAAATCTTGCTGTCTTCTGTTGCAAGAGTGATGCCTCATTTTCTTTTTCTCTAGCCAAGTTCTTACCCCCCCTCCACCATGGTCTTTTTCTCCTACTTGCTGGAGGAAAGCATATCCCAGACAGGGTCTTGGCCAGAGAGCTGGCAAGTCTGTGCCTCTGTGCACATGTCAGGACTAAGCATTGAGTCCACATGGGGCGTTTGGAGAGGCCTCTGTTAGTGGGCAAGCAGGAGGATCCTCAGAGAAAGGATCCCACGAGCTCTGTGGTTCTCATGTACCCCAGTCCACCCTCAGAGCTGCCTCCACGGGCACTAGACCTCGACCAACAGCAGGCCTCTGCTTGTTGGATTCTAGCTCATACTCAAGTCAGAATGGCCATCCCCAGCATAATGGAGAGTAGGGCAGGGAGGGTACCTGGGTAGAAGGAGGCGGCTCACTTTCCTAGAGTAGATTGCCCTATATTCCCATATCACAGCCCGAGGCCACCAAAAGAAAAAAAAAATCATTTGTACAGTTCAGGAACAAAATAGGAGCTGAAACTTGAAAATACATGAAACCAGTTACAGAAATGGTAAAAAAAAAAAAAAAAATGCTGGAACTATTTGACCTGGGGCAACATAAACATTGCAACTGTCTGTAGTCGAGGTAGGAAATAAAAGTAGGAAAACATATGAGCCTCACCTTGCGGGCAGCCCCTCCCTCCGACTTGGGTTCAGACCCCGATTATATCACCCGCCCCCAGCTATTTGGTCCTGATCAACCAAGTTCAACTCTTGTGCTTCGGTTTCCTCTTCCAAAAAGTGGGCGTCGTAGTAGCATGTGGCTCAGAGGGTGTTGGGAGGATGTGGGAGCGGAGCTGAGAGAACGCTGCCTGGCTCCCGAGGAGCCTCGAATAACCGGGAGCCTCTGTCAGCAGCCTGCGCCCCGGCCGCTGGGAGGAAACCTCCTGAATGAGAACCCGAACTTTCAAAAGAAACATCCACCCTCATGAGGTGGGCACCATCGAGCGTCCTCCTTCCAACTACCGCCTGCCCCGCTCAGCAACCCGGTCCTCCTCCACCTGGTCGTCGCTGTGGGGTGAGGGATCCCCTTCACTAGGCCCGGAAGCAGGCGAAGGAATGATGGCAGGGGACTGAGAGGACCCGGCTTAGCTCCCGCCCTCCTTCCTTCCGACTTGAGAGCTCAGACAAGGCCCTGGACACGGGGACTGGAGCTTCCTCACCTGCTCTGCTACCTGGAAGGAGGTAACAGGTGTATATAAACACGTGGTTCTGGAAACTTCACCCTCTAAAATTTCCGGCTCTGAGGTCACAGTCGGGACCCCTGGAGTGGGGCCAAGGGTTGTGTATGTTTTAGAAATAACCTTCCCCCTTCTTGAGCGAGGGGGATGATTGCTGGTTGGGGGCACCAGGGAGGAGTGACTGTGAAGGCCACGAGGACCACCACCCTGGTGCAGAGTGCGCCATGCCTGTGTCAGCTCCGTCCACCACCCACAGGTGCGGTCCGCCTGTCCACCATGCAGCTCCCCACTCCCGTCAGCTCCCAGTGCTCAACAGAGAGACTTCCAGGAGGCAGGTCGTCACCCCCGGCTAAGTTATACAAGTTCCCTGGGACAGAGACAACCACAAAGAATAATAACAATAATACCATCGTGCTCAGCAAGCCCCAGAAGAGGGCCATGCTTCTCGCTATTAGCCAGCCTTCCTTTCCCTCTGGCTGCCAGGAAGCTCAAAAGGGAAAAAATTAAACTAGAGCAACTTTAACTAGAGAAACTTAAGCCATAGGTTATACTTGTTTGTTTCTTCTACACGAGAACATTATTTTTTTTGCTATTTCAAAAGCATGATTGAAATATTCTATTAAAAATGAAGATGTAGGGACACCTGGGTGGCTCAGCGGTTTGGTGCCTGCCTTCGGCCCAGGGTGTGATCCTGGAGTCCTGGGATCGAGTCCCACGTCGGGCTCCCAGTGCATGGAGCCTGCTTCTCCTTCTGCCTATATCTCTGCCTCTCTCTCTCTGTGTGTCTGTCATGAATAAATAAATAAAATCTTCAAAAATAAAAAAAAATGAAGATATGTCGGCATCTAATCGGCAGAGTTCCCTGGCAAGAGTGAGAAGAGCCCAGAGCTGCTGAGAAGTGGGGTTTTGGAGCTCAGCCTTAAAATATGCCAAGGTTCAGTCTAGAAGTTTCAGGGGACTGAGGTTTCAGTCTTAAACCCTCTGAACTAGAGTAATAACAGCAACAAAGGATCAGGAGTCAGAATTCCCAGGCTCTAGACACGGCGGCCATTTGGGGCACTGTGGTCTTCCGGTATCTCAATTATCTGACCTCGGAAATGGGATCCAGTGGGAATAACGAGGCCAGGTCTCCCTGGGCATCTGGTTCGGTGGGATGGCCTCAGGGGCCACGTGCAATAGAGGACACCAGGGTCCTTGGAACACAACAGGGCACTCAGCTCCCATGTCCCATCTTTGTAAGGATTTCATCGTCATCGTCGTCTCTTCCTGAAACCTGAAGGTCCGGGTTAGGAAAGTCATTAGGAGAATCCCTAAGTGACACTCCTCTCTCTAGGCCTCTGTTTCCTCTGCCCATGAAGGAAAGCCCTGATCCGTGTCCCCACGCGGGTGGTGGTCCAATAATGATGCCCGCCCTTCACACTTACCCCTGGCTGCCACCACGTAAAGTCAGAGCCATTGTTTACTATCGAGCCCACATTAGAGGTACAGAGAGCTTGACAAATGACCAAAGGTCACACAGCAATTCAGTTCCAGGGAGTCTGGCCCCAGAGTCAGGCTTTCAACGGTGCTTCCTCTGCAGAGAGAAGGGGGCTGGGATGTAGCAACAGGAGGGAGGCCTTCTCTGCACAAAAGATCTCCTCTCCCAGGGTAGCAGTGCTCCCCGGGGACATGTGCTCCCAGGTGGTGGCAGGGCCCAAGGGGCCGGGGCCGAGGGCAGGTGGCACACCTGCTGGTCCTCATCAGGGACTGTGTCCCCTAGGTGTCAAGGCCATCTCCACCTCTCCAGGGTTGGCCAGACGTGGCGGAAAGACACGTCAGACACCAGCAAAGCCCACACAATGGCAGGGGTGACTCTCCGGGACACGAGGTTGAAGAAGGAGGGAAGGCAGAGAGCGGTCGGTCACCTGCCCAGCGAGTTGACTCAGGACAGTGGGGAGACAGACCCTTGGAGGCTGCTGGCTGGGGGAAGCGTGAGGGGCTTTTCTGGCATTCTGGTTCTTAATCTGGGTGCCAGTGACCAAGGTGTGTTCCGTCGATGGAGCTGGGCCCTTGGCATCAGGGCACTTTTCAGTCTCCATATTACCTTTCAATAAACATCCAAAAAAGGGCGCTCCGGCTTCCTGTAGGCGGAAGACGTGGAAGTGCCGGAGACCACAGGTGCCCGCTGGTGTTTGCACCTTAGTGGGCCCCGGACCACGCCACTCGCTTCCTCCCTTGGCTTCCCCACGATGGAATCCAGGGGCCTCCCTGGAAGGTGCACAGACAAGTCTCAGGAGAAAGAAGGCGCCGGCGGAGGTCGTTTCCTACTGCAGGCAACAACGTTCTGCCCGGATTGAAAACTAAATAATTGTGCGATTATCCGGTTAGTATCTTTCTGTGGGTCCGAGAAGCTGGGACTGAGACTGGGACGCGCCGTGCAGAAAGCCGGGTGTTCTGGGAATGCCGAGCGCGAGAAGCCGGGAGTAGGTACGCTTTGGTCCCGCTGGCCCTTGCGGGTTCTGCTCTCACCTTGTGCTCTCCCCGGGCCCCCCCGCACTCACACTGACCGAGGCAGCCCCAGCAGCAGCCTCAGACCACATATGTTTCTCCAAAAGGCACTAAGGGATGCTGAGCGCCCCGTTCCCCAGATGTCCCAGCAGGTGTCTCAGGACAGGAAGGGAAGGAGCCGCAGCAGACAAGGTGCCAAGCCCTTGCACAAGATCCCAATCAGGTGAGTGGCCTCCTGGGGGTCCCCCACCCCCCAGCCCCTGGCAGGAAGGAGCCCCTGCGGCCGGGACTCCCTGCTTCCTAGATGCGTGTTTGCCCCTCGCCTACGCGTACCTACAGCTCTGGGTTTGTTGTCCAGCTGCGGTGTGTCCACATGTCCCCTGAAGCCTGCAGGCGCTGCGCTCAGCAAGGTGAACACCAGGCCGTGGCTCACACTCATGCGAGGGGGGACCTGGCCGCCCCCCGCCTCCGCCTTTTGCACTGGAGCCCCTGCCACAGCCTCGGCACCCGGCAGCTGCTCTGACACCTGTTTCCGCAGATGTGGCTCCTACCCCCTTCTGTGCTACGTCCTGCAAGGGGAACGCTCGGCCCTGGGTGGAGAGGGGCCAGCGGGGCAGGGTGTCAGCCCCCCTCTCGGGAGCTCTGGCCCCGGCGGGCAGCCCCTCTCTGCCTCCTCTTCCCATTGCGAGGGCCTGTTGCGCCCCCGTCTTCAGGAGCCCCTCTTGCCCCTCTCGGCACCACTGTGGTTGGGTGCTCCACTGCGGGACAGCCAAGTTTATATGCTGTCAAGCACTTTATATCCTCCATAACTCTGTCTCCCAAGCCCTCCTGTGCATGTGTTTAATTTTTACAATCAAGAAGACGAATGGGGAGAGTGACAGCCCAGACACCCTGGAGGGGTGGGCTCCGGCCCTGCCTCGGCGGAACCTGGGCATGAATTCCATCAGTGACCTGCGGTTGTATTTTATGCATAACACCCCAGTGGTTTTTAAATCTCCTTAAACTTTTGATGACTGAGATAAAGGAGAAGGAGGAGGCTGTGTAAATATGGAACCACTACTGGGGCCGGGCTGCGGGGACCTCCATGGGGTGGGAGTCAAGGCCACTTTATATCGTCCCTCGGGGTTTGTTCCCTGCTCTCCTGCCCCTCACACCCCCACACAGCCTTCTGTCTCCCACCCAGTGGGCAGGACAGTGGGTGCGCCCAACTCCCCCACGGCGTTGTCTTTCCAGGACACACCCTTTGATGACAGCGATGACAACGTTGACGATGACAAGGAGAAGAAAGGACAAACAGAAAGAAAGCATTAAATGAAACATAAACGTGTCTTTTAAAACATGCTGGTTTTTATTGATCATAACTCACCATCTAATAAAAGCAACACCCTGGCTATGCAAATACAGCTCAAAGCCGAGTCCCCTAGATGCCACTGCCACCTGGATGGCAGCTCAAGGCCCCTTTCACTAGGCAGTTCTGCAGCCCCTATAGCAGAGCAATCATCCCAAACTGCAGCTCTGCACACACCTCTCCCCTGCCTCAAACATCTCCCCAGCACCCGCAGGCCAGGCTCTATCATGTGGCCCCTGCCTACCTGCCCACCGTCTAATAAAGCAGCAGCAGCCGTAACAGTCATGGTGGCCAACACTCAGGGACTCACTGCTTTGTGTCGCAGACTATGTGACAAAGGTATTTAAGAAAGAGCATCCCATTTTCTCCCCATCAGCCCACGAGGCAGCTACTTTTATTACACTCAATCCCCAGAGGCATGAGGAGGAGGAGGTGGCCTCAAGTCACACTGCTGCTCAGCCCTGTCCTCCAGGAAGCCACCTTGGAGGGTGTCCCTGGAAGCAGGGCCGAACCCCCAACCAGATATGCAGCACACATCATTCCAGGCGCGTCTCCCATCACAGGAGAGAAGTCGTAGCTTGGGGTTTGCAGTCCATCTCCTCCATAGAATCACCTTGTCGCAGGCACACGGTCTGACTCACTGGTGTGTCCCCAGGACCCACCAAGCTTGACAACGTAAGGCGGCCAGTGAGAGCTTCTGGAGGGACCCATGTTGGACATAAGCCACCAGGACTCCATTAGCGCAGATGGGCTCTGCGTTGCTGGGCTGGACGCCGTAATCAGGCGGGAGGGTCCCTCCAGATGGGGATTGTCCTCCTTCCCCCTCTCCCTTCATGAGATCTTGTTCCTCTGCACAACCAGGATGCTTCTGCCACAAGACATCACTTGAGAACCAGTTGCATCGGTTGGATTCCCCTCAAATTCCTTTGATTCAGGAACACGTTTTAAACTTGCGTCTGAAAATGGTGTAGCCCCAGTTGAGCCCAGGTTTACCTGTTGAGCCAAGTGATGGGCATTTTTCTCCAATATGAGGAGGAGTGGCAGGAGGGGCAAAGTGAGCTTCCCTGGGGGACCCAGGACTCTGCTAGAGACCTGGATGGACCCGGAACTGAAGCTGGACTGATAACAATCAATACCATCCGACCTAATTCAGTTCATTTGCCTTGTATTGAATATGATCTTAATATACTAGGAGACATCAGCTTCTATTAGAGCCTAGGAAATCATCTTTGAAAAGAGGCAAAATGGTATCAAATGCATAATTTGAAAAACATTGTTTTCAACATCTTTCCACTTCATTTAGCATTTTGAGGAATTGAGGCTATATCTTGTAGCTATCAAACTGAATTAATCACCTTGAGACCTGATAGAAGATAGCTAGAACTCTAATTTCAGGCTGCTTTTATTCCTGGAAGATGGCCTTTTAAGCTGGAATGTGGGAATTAGTGCAAAATCCCTCTTATAAACGATCACACTCCTAATTTTTGATAGGCTAGGCCAAGGCTGGCAAACGTAGTAGCCACGTACCACGTGTGGCTACTGGACGACTGCAGTGTGGCTGAGCTGAATTGAGATGCCGAATACACGTGGATTTCAAAGATCTAGTCCAAAAGAATATCTCAATTTTCATACTGACTAGATTTGGAACTCTAGAATTTTACATATATGAGAGCAAGTAAAATGTATGATTAAAATTAGCCTCTCTTGTTTTTTTGTTTTTACTTGTGCAAGGTAGCTCCTAGAAAATTTAAAATAAAAAAAAATTAAATCACATATGTGACTCACATTGTATTTCTGTTAAATAATGCTGATACGTACAATTAAATATTATGGAACAATTGAATAATGATTCCTGAAAGTTTTTAAATGACCTGAGAAAATATATGGGATGTCACTTTAACTGGAAAAAAAAAAAAAGGAATAAAAAGTGCATATAGAGGATAATTAAAATGGTGTAAAATGCACATGTATTTTTACGTATGTAGACAGAAAGCAGACAGAAAGGAAAGTCAGCTAGGATAGTCACCTCAGAGAGGGAGGATTAGAGCGTGGGTATAGTACTCTCCTTCACACATTTCTAAATGTTCCTCCAAAAGCTTTTTTTTAATGTTTATTATCAACGAATAATAAATGTTGGTAAAAAGAAATTATTCCCCGTAATCATCAGTATTGTATGTAGCTATGCATCTTGCCTGGAATTTGCTAAAGTAAATAACTTACAAGCACATTTAGTCTTTATTTAGCCATCAGTGGCTCTCATGAAATACACCATTTCCAATGAAAAACTCATTCTTGTGAGAGTCCATTTTTTTAGTTGTATAACCAAGTATTTTCTTCAAATGGGTGTCCTGCTTAGCAACAGGAGAACTATCTGGCAAAAAAAAAAAAAAAAGAAAGAAAAGAAAATTGGTAGTCACTATTGCAACGTTACATTGAGAAGACAAAGTTCATTATCAAAGTTTGCTCATCCAGAATTCATTTCTAGTTGCTTGTTCCCTGAACACGAGGAGAGAAAAAAAGATCCATGGGAAAACAATTCATGAGTTCCCAATAATTAGCCCTTTTTGTACAAACAAGCATTAATGACAAAATGGCTCTGGCTTGATCTTTTGTCGATTTATTTGACCCTCTCAAGGAATCCTATTGTCATGATGTCCACCTGGAAACTTTGAACCCCTCTTGGGTCACAAAGCCCTCTCTCTCCCTCACCCATACAGCCACCCACCCACCTATCCATCCATCTGTCCATCCACGCACCCATACACTCATCTGTCCATCCATCCAACCATCCATCCACCCATTTGTCCATCATCTATCCACTCATCCATAGACCCATCCATCCATCCATTTGCCCATCCATCCATCCATCCAATCACTCATACACCCACCCATCCATCCATCTGTCCATCCACTCACCCATACACCCATCTGTCCATCCATCCATTCATCCATCCACCCACCACCCACCCCTCCATCTATTCACCCATATACCCATTCATCCATCCACCCACTTGTCCATCATCCATCCATTCATCCATACACCCACCCATCCACCCATTTGCCCATCCATCCATCCATCCATCCACCCACCACTCACCCATTCATCTATCTTGACCAGTCATCCATCTGCTCATCCTATTTTTATGGAGAATTCGCTTTTACTAAGAGAACTGTCTTAGGTGCTAGGGACATGGCAATGAACAAAACAGACAAAGCCTTGCTCTCAGGGAACCTCTGTTTTTTTGAGAAGGAGTCACACAGTAAACCAGTTAAAGCATCCTAATGATAATTTCAGAAAGCGGCCAATGCTTTGAGGGAAATAAAAATACAACAGTGGGAAGGAAAACAACTAGAATGTGCCTGCTTTAAAGAACCTCTTTGAAGAGCTGAGACCTGAGCTGATGGCTGGTGGCCAGAGGGTACCTGTCATGGTTCAACCTGGGAAGAACATTGCAGACACAGAGAAGGTCAAGGCCAAATGCCCCGAGGCAGGCCATGTCGAGGAACAGGAAGGAGTCCAGGTGGCACAGTGGACAATAGATGAGACTGGAGAAGGCAGGGCCACTTCACATAGATCTTGTAGGCAATAAAGAGTTTATACCTTTTTTTTTTAAATATAAATTCAATGGGAAGTCATTGGAGGAGTTCACGCAGGGACCAACACTATCTTCTACATTTAAACATCACTCTGGCTACGATGTGGGTAAAAAGCTCTAGAGGGGCAGGAATAAAGCAGAGAAACCCTTTGCCACACGACTGGGGTCATCCAGGCGAGAGACGTGACCCATCAGGATGGCTCATCACTCACAACATTTCTCGGGGCTCCACTCGGAGCGCACACCATCGACTGCGCCTGCAACGACAGCCTTGGTTTACAGCCCTGCTAACATGGTGCTGGGGGAAGAGCACCCTCGAACGTGAGATCATCTGCCCAAAGCCTTAAAATATTTAAACGCCCCAAATCACGCTCTAAGCAAAAGGCCCATTCGAGGTTCCCAGAGGTTCAATTCCACTTAGTTGCCCTGCTTTTCATTTGCTTCAACTGGTTCCAGCTGGATCTGGAAGCAGACGTGTCAACACAGTCCCTGCCCACGAAGGCTTCCCGGCGACCAGGAAACAGGTCGTCAATTGCAATCGCCGGAGAAATCCTGATTCTGTCAGAGGCTCTGCAAACCCCACATGGCCGGGCCCTATCTGGGAGCAGGTTCCTGCTGGCGGCAACAATAGCAGAATGCCCAGAGCCGGGAGCGTGTGGGCTGGGGAAGCCCCCCAGTTGCCTGAGGCCCTGGCACACGCCCAGCCCTGGCAGGCCGTCCCGCAGCGAGCCTGACCTTCCAGGGACGTGCCCAGGCTGGCTACCTTATGATTAACCACCTCTCCGGTTTTATCAACCGCTGTTACGTTTCTGGCTCCCACCCAGACCCATCTGGGTAGTAACATGGACCCAGTGATCCTGGCATCTGGAAGCATTTGTCTTAAAAGAGCCAATTCCCTCTTGATGGCAATTATGAGCTCAGTCTCCGGCCAGTGGGCCAGACAGTCCGCCCCGTGGCCCAGCCCCACAGGATGCTGCCTGCAATGTGTGCGAAGCGTCCCTCTGTGGGCATCCGCGGACCTGCCCGTGCCCCCCGGCCCTGTGGGTGGGAGGGGCCCTGCCAACACTCACAAGCACATGTGCACACACACACACACACACACACACACAAACACACACACAGTGCTCCGCTAGAAGAGGGCTACGGGACAGGGCCTCTGAGAAGTCCACAAAACACACCTGGGGCAGAGGCGGCAACTGTTAGTTGAGTGTCTACTACGTGCTCAGCTCAGCTCGTAGAATCGTGGTTACGAGGGGAGGCAGCCCTGCGGTCCTGGCAGGGAAGAGCTCGCTGTGGAGCTGGGGAGGCCAGGCGAGCCGGAAACGATGCTCAAGCAATGGGGTCAAAGGAGGTGGAAGGTGCACGCAGGGAACCCACCCGCAGCTCTACCCTCGGGTCTTGCACCAACACCTCCCCACTCTGGGCTCTGTTTTTCCCATTCTTCCAACGGAAACGATGGCTCCGAGGACTTTGGGGCTTCCTAGCCACAGTGGAATCCCAGCACGCACAACGGGAGGTGGGTCTGCACGCGGCCCGGGGTCAACGTCCCGCTGGGTCAAAACTGCTCCTGCAAACTACTCCGTCCGTGGACGTGGCGAGGGCGCGTGGAGGGTGCGTGTGTAAGATACGAATGAATACCTTGCACAGCTCCACTTATTTCTCTCTTGCAGACCGTGTGTATCTTGGTTCACAGACACGCGTGCGCTGAAGACACACGGCCAACCGCACAGCATTTCCTCACGTCGATCGGCCTCAAACCCCATGACCCAGTTTTAAGGAGATCGCGCTGAAAACCGCCCCCACAAAAGCCTTCTGCGGTGTGACTTCAGAGGCCAGGGGCGGGCGCGGAAGCGGCCTTGCCCACGGCAGGGAGGCCGCGAAGCGCGGGCCGAGAACCCCAGGACCCAGGTCTCAGCCAGGTTCCGTGCCCACCCGCGGAGGGGACAAGCCATCGCTGTCACCTCGGGGCAACACTCTTCCAGCCTCCAAGCCGCGCGCAGGGTGGCGTCTTGGCCGTCCTGGCAATACGGCTCAGGGGTTCCCAATCCTCCGTGGCACCCGCCGCAGGCCCATACCTTGCTCCCCAGCCCCCGGGCTCTCCTGTAGGCTGGTTGGGCTCTCGGGGCTCCCTTCCCCGAAACTGGCTCCTTACGGTCCCCACCTCAGGCCAGTGTCTCTTGCTAACCCGGTTTCTGCCAAGACCCCTTTGGCTAAGGCCTTGGGTCCTCTTCTGAGGGCGAAGCAAGCTGTTCCCTCCATCTCGGGGTGGTGAGTCCTGCTGAGCACGTCCAGGTAGAGGAGGAGGAGGCAATTCTGGGGCGTCACAGGTTCAAACCATCTCCAGCGCGTTCTTCAGCCCCACGAGGCGCCCCTGTGTGCAGGGTATCCCCTCGGAGTGAAGTTTCAGGACAGCACCCCCATGACGAGGGGCGACACCTGGTCCTGGGCAGCCTTCTGGTCGACTTTGGGCCGAGGGGCCGCCTCCCTGGCCTTCAGAGGCCTCCCCGCCAGGAAGGCGCCCGGAACCCCGGCCTCCCCCTGGCCTGGGCCTGCCTCTCCCTGCCAAGGTTTTAAAAGCATGTGGGCACAGGTGCGGGTGCTTACAGCCTCCAGGGCCAGGGAGCGGAAGCTCAGCGGAGGAAAACGAGGACACACAACCACAATGCCATTATGTTTTCCCAGAACATGCAGTGCTCCAAATAAATGTGTCTCCAACATTATCACACCACAATATTCATACGGCTCATTACTGGTTTTAATTTTGCCCATTGCTTATTTACTGTCTCCTTCCCCACTTTATTGCCAGGGTTGGAAGAGTTACTCATCCATGCCCAGAACAGAAGGTCCCCAAAGTGGGATCTCTCCAGAAGTTTCTGGCCCTGCTCAGCCCCCGCAGGACAGCCTGCGGCCCAAGCCCAGACCGCGTCAATGGCTCCACCATGCGCCTCTTCCTTCAGCCTCCCCGCCACGCTGACGGGCTGTGTTCCCGCCCCTGGGACGGAGCCCTTTCCTTTCCTACGACTGAGACCTGTGCAGCCACCTCCTGGGATGGGTGGAGGAGAGATGGTGCACAACGACCGGCAAGGCAGGATGAGGATGGGACGCCGCCTGCGAGCGGGGGCCCAGCAGCCAGGCCCAGCCAGCCCCTGCTCCCCAGCCAGGCCCTCTCCCCGCTGCGTGGGGTGACCTACCCCTGGAAGCACCACCAAACAAGCAAAATGCACCAGTCCCATGAATGAAAGGGGATGGGCAAAAGGATTTCATTAAGACACTTCTTTTTAAAGGTTGGAATTAATGCTTTTTATTTAAATTTGGAAAGCACATAGTAGTCTAAAGAAGCAGAACTCATTAACATCCCTCTGCCTATCAGAGGCAAATTCTTAACCTTTTGGTGTTTTTGTTTTTATCTTTTTATTTTTTTTTTCCTGTACTCAAAGGAGAATTAAAAACAAAAGATAAATTAAGAAGGGATGCCTGGGTAGCTCAGTGGTTGAGCGTCTGCCTTTGGCTCAGGTCGTGATCCCCTGATCCTGGGATCAAGTCCCACGTCGGGCTCCCTGCATGGAGCCTGTTTCTCCCTCTGCCTGGGTCTCGGTCTCTCTCTCTGTGTCTCTCATGAATAAATAAATACAATCTTTTAAAAAGAATTTAATTAATTAATTTAAAAAAAAACCACAGTTCAGAGCATTATCATGTCCCAGAATCTCTTCCCTTACAAAAGGATATAATCACCCTGTGTTCCCTACAACACAGGGAACGGTGACGAAAAGTAAAGTAAAGAAATATGGTCAATAACCTGCCTCATTCACACGTCTCCACTCTCAGAAAATAACCAACACGGTCAGCAAGAACCGCTCCCCCCATAACCTTGTTTGTGTCCACAGGACATGATGGGCATTGCGGGGGGGGGGGGGGGGAGTATGAAAGAGAGGAAGAGAGGAAGGAAGAAGGAAGATAAGCAGGTAGAGAAGAAAGGAAAAGAGGAAGGAAGGAAGGAAGGAAGGAAGGAAGGAAGGAAGGAAGAAAGGAAAGAAGGAAGGAAGGAAGGAAGGAAGGAAGGAAGGAAGGAAGGAGGAAGGAAGGAGGAAGGAAGGAATTGATTTAGCAAAAGTCAAGAAGAAAAACAAAACATAGATTTAGTGAAAATACGTTTTTCCTACGTGGACCATGCATTTCATTTCCCCGTGACTTGCTTTCCTCCGGGTGAATCATCAGGGTCTTCCCTTCGGGAAAGCAGCCACATGTCCCTCGTAACGGTGCCGCCCGACGCACACAATGTATTCAATCTTTCCCCGATTAATGGACATTCGGGCGATGTCTTCTCCCTCCTTCCTTTATAAATAATGCTTTTATTTCTATAAGATAGAGCCATAAAATGGAACTGCTGGGTCAAAGGATATGCATATTTTAATTCTAATAGATCCTCTAGAATGACTTTCCCAAAAGGCTGAAGCCAGCCCGCCCCCAGCTCTCCGGGAGGTGCCGGACCCCGCGTCTTTGCCAGCACCTAACGTTACCCCTTGCGTGGCTCTGGCAGCCTGATGGCTGGGACACCGGATTTCCTTTCCACTTTGTTGTCACTTCCCCAGTTCCCAGAGGTTGGATTTCCTCTCCGATGGTCCCGACCACCGGCGTGTCCCTATCTGTGAGCTGCCCGTGGACAGCCGGCGGCCTGTTTTTAATTAGGCCACTTGTCTTCTTTTTTTTTTTTTTTTTTTCAATGTCTAGATACTCTTTGTATATTATGCATTTAACTCCTTAGCTGCCAGGAATTACAAATATCTCTCTCAATCTGTTTGCCACGGAGTCTACACGATCCCCCGTACCTTTCGACCCTCTCTGTAAACAGAGGGGATGTCTGCCTTCGGTGCCGGAGTGTGGCCCTTTCTGTGTCCTGCTGGACGTTCAGCTGTTTCTGTCTTTCTCCCCCTCCTCCTCCTCTCGGATATTATGAAGATGTGGGAACCTCTGTTGGTTCCTATTTTGCGTTACTTCGATGAAGCTACGTAGTACATTTCAAAATGGAGAATTTTATTTTTTTGTTAAGATTTTATGTATTCATTTGAGAGACAGCATGAGTGGGGAGGAGGGGCAGAGGGCGAGGGCGAAGCAGACTCCCCGCAGAGGAGGGAGCCCCACGCGGAGCTCAAGCCCAGGACCGGAAACCGAGACCTGAGCCAAAGGCAGATGCTTAACCGACTGAACCCTCCAAGTGCCTCAAGAATTTTATTTTTAGAAGCAAATTTATTAAATCAAAAATATGAACATTTTAGAAGCTGCCACAGTGCGCCTGGGGGGCTCAGTCGGGTAAGAGTCTGACTTTCACTCGGGTCATGATCCTGGGGTCTTGGGCCCAGCCCCGAGCCCCTTGGTGGACTCCTTGCTCAGTGTGGAGTCTGCTTCCCCCTCTCTCTGCCCTCGCTCTCTCTCTCTCTCTCTCTAAAATAAAATAAAATAAAATAAAATAAAATAAAATAAAATAAAATAAAATTGTTAGAGGTGCCTGGGTGGTGCAGTTGGTTAAGCAGCCAACTCTTGGGTTAGGCTCAGGTCACAATCTCAGCATCATGAGATTGAGCCTCTAAGGGCTCCGCGTTGGACCAGATTCTGCTAAAGCCTCTCTCTCTCTCCCTCCGCCCCTCCCTGCTCTCTCTCTCTCTCTCTCTCTCTTAAATAAATAAATCTTTAAAAGCTATCGCTGCCTATGGTTAAGCCACCTTCTCAGCAGACTTACTGTTGCATTCTCCCACCAGCAACCTGCTGCTCCTCACCAGGCCCTCCCCTGTGCCGGGCACTGCAGGCCTAAAAAATCTCTGCATTGGAAGGTTTCAAATGGTCTCCTACTATTGTTTTAATGATGATCCCTGCAAATTTATTCATGAGATTGATCATTTTATACACTCATAAGCCATTTACTTTTATTCTCTCTCTTTTTTTAAAAAGATTTATTTATTATATATAAGAGAGCAGGAACCAGACCAGCAGAAGGAGAGGGAGAGAGAGAATCTGAGGCAGACACAGCGCCGAGCACAGAGCCGGTCCGGGGGCTCGACCTCACGACCCTGAGATCACGACCTGAGCTAAAAATCAATACTCAGTTGCTCGACCGACTGCACCGCTCAGCTGCCTGCCCCCCTTTATTCTCTTTGGTTTCAACTTCCTCTATGTGGCCTTTGCATTTTATTTCTTTTGAGATTTAATATTTCTTTTAGTCATGTGTATGAATTCCTGCTGTCCATAGGATAAAAACTTTGTTGTATCGGTAGAAAATCTTTCCCAGTTAACAAGTTCTCTTGGTGACCTCAGTGACAGATACGAGGTTTCGATCTTACATAGCCACGTCCCTGGACCCATTGTGATTTCTTCTATAGGGTTAAGCTGCACCATCTTCAGCCTAGAGATTCTTTCCGTCTGTCCTAATGCTTTCCACTAGCTTGTTATAGCTTCATGTTTCTTTAACACTTAACTTCTCCATCCTTTTATTCATTTTGGGGTCTGATGCAAGGATGAAAGCTGCTATTCCCCTGCGTACGTTTCCATCCACCCCAGCCTCATCTGGGGAATAGTTCCCCAAATAGTAAGACCTTCTCACACAACTGTTTTGGATCTTTCTAGTCTGCGATTTCGATTTGTGGGTTTATTTTTGTGCTGGTATCAAGTCAATTTAACAATTCTTGCTTTGCCATGCTATTTGTGCAGCGGAACTAGTCCCTCTTTTCCCCCAGTTATTCTTTGGTTTTAATTTTTTAACTGTTGCCTGTCCGTCATTCAACCAGATATTCTTTAGAAACATCTTTTTCCTCGCTGCCCTCCAGAAAAAAAAAAAAAGCCTTTTCATACTTTGATTAGGATTACATTGAACCTTAACCTCATTTAAAGGGAATTTAGACATCCAGTCTCCTTGTGCAGCTATATTTATAGCTCTCTTGCATCAAAAGATATTTTTTAAATATGGATCAGTATGTTTCCGATTTCTTTTTCAAGAAGACTCTATGCCATTCTTCTTGAAATTTTTTCCTGGACCTTTATGTGCTTGATTTATTTCACTGGTTATTGCTATTGGGTTAAAAGGGGGTACTTTTGTGTGTTTATTATGAATATAATTATCATCAGATATAGTTACAAATACTAATGATTGATAATCATGAGGTTGATATGATATTTTGGTGTAAAAAATAAAGAAATTATTACCAATCAATAGTAAAATTATCAAAAACAATAATAATAAAATTGTTGCTGATTGCATGAGAGATTCTTTTAAAAACGGTGTTCTGCATACTTTCCTAACATGCCGTAGATTTTTGCGTATGTTTTTTTTTAATTTAATTTGCCTTGACAGTTTATGTTCGGAGTACATTGTTAGGGTTCAGGAAACCTACAAATTAGGAACAAAACTTTTCCTATAATGTCAGGGATTTGTAGTAACTGGATATTGTCACTTTGCTGATTTCCCTGGTGGCATTGCAGACAGGTGTAACACTGCGATTCGATCATTTCCCCCGACACATTTTAGCTAGTGTTTGGAGGAGGTGTAGACCAGCAGACAGAGGAAGCTGCTTCAGTGAGCTGACAGGAGCCAGGCCGTTGGGATGAGAAGGCTTGGTGAAGAAGCCCCTCAGTTGAGTGAGGGGCGATGAAGATCAGAGTTAACACAGTTATGTGACCAGCAAGGGCCACGCGCTTCCTGTGGCCAGGTAAGTGCTCGTGCTTCATGTGCATGATCTCATACTGTCTTTACAAGAACCCCCGGAGGTGGTCAGCGTCAGACCTGCTTTGCAAAGAAGGAACTGGAGGCTGGCTGAGGTGACATATGCACAGCTGGTAAGAGACAGAGCAGGTCTCGAAGCAGGACTTGGCACCTGCCACTCTGCTGCTTCCCCAAAGGCAGACAGCCTCAGCTAGTTCTTATTTTTTTTATTGTGGTACAATGTATATAAGGCAAAATTTACCGTTGTAACCATTTCAGTGCAGTGAAGCAGCATTAAGTGCACCCACATCCTCACATTGTGTGCAACCCTCACCACCATCAACCTCCAGAATTATGTCACGTACCAACCTGAATCTCCAGACACACAAATCACAACTCTCCAATTTCCCCTTCCCCCAGGCTCCGGCAACCACCATCCTTTTCTGCCTCTGTAAATACGACAACTCTAGGTACCTCTTTTCTAGGTGGAATCATACCATACCTGTCCTTGGTGAATGGCTTCTTTCACTTAGAAGAAGCTGCATCTGGGAAATTACCTGGTGAATTCAAACTATGAAATGGAAGAAGAGAGGTTGCAAATATTTCTGTAAAGCAGCTTGCAAACGGTAAGTCAGACCTGAAAGAAACAAGGTGAATCATGTGCTCAGTGAGGGCAGTGTCCAGGTATAGCTCTGTACCTGCTTGGAACACAGGACCACAGCTTTTGAAGAGGGTGAAGATCGGTCACCACAGAAGTGTTGTCACACTGAAGCGTGGACAGCATTGACTATGTCTGCTCTGCATCTGCTTCCCCTTGTTTTGGTAATGATTCCTTGATTACCTGAGGTTTGAGTGAAGCAACCCAGCTCCCTGCTCAAAGCCACAGGTGGGGCATTCAGGGATGAGCACATGATGCCAACTGGGCCAGTGACTCAAGTCCAAGACTTCCATTGTAACTAGTGAAGAAGCTAAGTGCCCTTTCCACAGAGCTCCATTGAGCTCCTGGAAGACAATCTTGGGGCTGATAAAAGCCATCTGGCCGTGATGTGGGGAGATCCTGGACACGAAGGAAGCCAAGAGTTACAGAAAGATTTTCCTGGATCCAACCAGGCCTAAAGACACAGTGCTAAGTACCACTCACCTGAGCGAACATAATAGCTCATCAAGTTTGGTTTGTCTGTCTCTTTATGGCAATTAGGGTAAGTTTTCTGTGTAGAAAATGTTCCAAAAAGATTCCATACAGAAGTGTTTTTTGAGCCTACTATGACCAAAGGTATAAAACATGAATTATCCGCAACAATCTCAAAGATTACCCAGCAAGGTACACCAGAAGCAGGATTCAGATGAAGCATAAATGAAGATAAATTAAAAGAAAGATAATATGTATGTGTGTGTGCATATCTACACACATACATATACATATATATACACACATGTGTGTTTGTGTGTGTTAATCAAAAGGTATATATACATTTGGAACAGAACACCCAGAAATAAACCCACGATTACATGGTCAATTAATCTTCAACAAAGCAGAAAAGAATATTCTGGGTGGGAAAAAAGACAGTCTCTTCAAAAAATGGCGTTGGGAAAACTGCACAGTCACATACCGAAGAATGAAACTGGACCACTTTCTTACACCATACACAAAAATAAACTCAAACTGGATTAAAGACCTAAATGTGAGATCTGAAGCCATAAAAATCCGAGAAGAGAACAGGCGGTAATGTCTCTGACATTGGCTGTAGCAACATTTTTCTAGATATGTCTCCTGAGGCAAGCAAAAATAAACTTTTGGGACTACATCACAATAAAAGGCATCGGCACAGCAAAGGAAACAATGAGCAAAACTAAGAGACAACCTATGGGCTGAGAGAAGATATTTGCAAATGACATATCTGATAAAAGGTCAGCATCCAAAATATATTAAGAACTTACACAACTCAACACCCAAAAAAGAAATAATCCAGTTGAAAAATGGCAGAAGACACATACACACTTTTCTCCAAAGAAGACGTATAGATGGCCAACAGACACATGCAAAGATGTTCATCATCACTTACCACCTGGGAGAAGCAAACCAAAACTACAGTGAGATATCACCTCACATCTGTGAGATGGCTAAAAATCAAAAACACAAGAAACAACAAGTGTGGGAGAATATGCAGAGAAAAAGGAGCCCTCATGCACTGTTGCTGGGAATGCAAACTGGGACGGCCACTCTGGAAAACAGTATGGAGGTTCCTCAAAAAATTAAAAATAGAACTTCCCTATGATCCAGTAATCACACTACTGGGTATTTACCCCCAAAATACAAAAACACTAATTTCCAAAGGGATACAGGGACCCCTATGTTTATTATAAAATTATTTACAATAGCCAAATTATGAAAGCAGCCCAAGTGTCCATCGACAGATGAATGAATAAAGAAGAGGCGGCACGTAGATACAATGGACTATTATTCAACCACCCATAAAAAAGAATGAAATCTTGCCATTCGTAATGATGTGTATGGAGCCAGAAAGTAAAATGCTAAGCAGAATAAGCCGGTCAGAGAAAGACAAATACCATGTGATTTCTCTCGTAGGTGGAATTTAAGAAACAAAACAATGAGCAAAGGGAAAAAGGAGAGAAACCAAGAAATAGACTCTTAGCCATAGAGAACAAACTGGTGGTTACCAGAGGGGCGGTGGGTGGGGATGGGTGAAATACGTGATGGGGAGGAGAGAGTACAGTTATCATGATGAGCACTGGGTGAAGTATGAAATTGTTGAATCACTGTATTGTACACCTGAAACTAACATAACAGTCTATGTTAACTATACTGGAATTTTTTAAAAAGGTACATATACATTTAAATGAAAAGGCATATATACACGTATTTTAGGCTAACTATTCTGAATATGTCTTCGCAGTTTGAATTCACCAGATAATTTCTCAGACACAGCTTTTCCATCTGACCTATTGCTTCTATTTTCAATAGAAACAACCTTTAATTTTCTCTAAGGGAATGGGGGGAGAAGTGAAGAGGGCCCTGCTCTTTCGAGTAAGTCCTTAGGGACTTACTCAAATATCATTTGCAAATATCCAGTCCAGGTCATAACTCACTTTAAGTTGATCATTTATTCTACCTTCAAAAAATCACCTTCTATAAAATGTGGTGGTATAGTTTCTCTTCATATATATATGGGTAATAAAGAAATAGAACTGTCTTTACATGCAGATAACAATTTTCTAGATAGATCTAAGGGATCTACAAAGGAACAACTGGAACTAATACGCGACTTTAACAGGGTCACAGGATTCAATATAAATACACAAACTATCATTTTTACTTCTATATTCACAACAATAATTGAGAATTAAAACTTTAAAATAGCATCTATAGTTATATTAATAATACCAAATAAACATAAAGACAAATTTAACAAAATACATGCAAGACTAATAAGCAGAAAACTGCAAAATGTCATTGATAAAAATTAAGGACCTAACAAAAGAGAGAGATATATACCATCTTCCTTACAATAGACTCATCTTTAAGATGCCAGTTCTTCCCCAACTGAGCCACAGATTTAGTACAATCCCAATTAAAATCCTAGCATGCTTTTTTTTAAATTAATAGAAATAGACAAGGTGGTTCTTGTCTAAATTTACTTGTAAAAGCAAAAGGCATAGAACAGCCAAAACAATTTTATGAAGAACAAGTATGAAAGTCTTTCAATACTTAATTTCAAAACTCAATACAAAGCAACAGTAATCATGATAGTGCAGAAGCACAAGAATAAATGTATAGATTCTATGAAACAGAATAAAGTGTCCAGATTTAAACCTAGTATATATATGGTAAAAAGGGACCAAGGTGATTTATGAGGGAAAGATAATCTTTCAACAAATGTGATAAAGCAATTGGATATCCATATGGGAAAAAAAATCACAGCCCTTAAATTAACTTGAAATGGATTATGTATGTAAATGTAAATGTTAAAACTAAAAAGCTTCTAGGAAAGGACATAGGCAAAAATCATTATGACCTTGGGTTATGCAAAAAAATCACTGGATACGAAAAGTACAAATCAAAAGACAATACTGATAAACTTCCTCTAAACTAAAAAGCTCTGCTCTTCAATACACACAATTTTAAAAATACAAAAACAAGTCACAGACAGGTAGAAAATATTCCCAAAACCCAGTAAAGGACTGTATTCAGAATATTAAAGAGCTCTTAGGGATCCCTGGGTGGCGCAGCGGTTTGGCGCTTGCCTTTGGCCCAGGGCGCAATCCTGGAGACCCGGGATCGAATCCCACGTCAGGCTCCCAGTGCATGGAGCCTGCTTCTCCCTCTGCCTATGTCTCTGCCTCTCTCTCTCTCTCTCTCTCTCTCTCTCTGTGTGTGTGTGACTAAATAAATAAAAATTTAAAAAAAGAGCTCTTGTAACCCAGTGATATAAAGACAGACATCCAAAGAGGAAAATAGGCCAAAGACATGAACAGATACTTCCCAAAGTAGATACATAAATAACCAATAAGTAGGGGGAAAGGCTCAACATCATTAGTCAACAGAGAAATTAAAACCACAATGACACATCACTTCATACACATTACAGTGACTACAATTAAAGACTGGAAATACCAAATGTTGGAGAAAATGAGGAGTAACTGGAACTCATACATTGCTGATGGAAATGTAAAAGTTACAAAAAATAAACTATTGGAACTACACCACATAAAAAGCTTTTGGACAGCAAAGGAACCCGTCAACCAAACAGAAAGGCAACCTAGTGAATGGGAGAAGACATTTGAAAATGATACACATGACAAGGAGTTAATATCCAAAATATATAAAGAACTTATACAATCCAATGCCCCCCAAATTGGTAATAATAATAATAATGATCCAATGGTCAAAGGACCTGAACAGACATTTTTTCCAAAGAAGACATACAGACGGCCAATAGACATGAAAAGATGTTCAACATCACTAACAGCCAGGGAAATGTACATCAAATCCAGTGATTTGCCTTATATCTGTTAGAATGGATAGAATCAAAAAGACAAGAAGTAAAACATGTTGTTAAAGATTTGGACAAAAAGGAACCCTCATGCACTGTTGGTGGAAATGCAAATTGGTGCAGCCACTTTGGAAAACAGTATGGAGTTTTCTTAAGATATTAAAAATAGAATTACCATATGATCCACTACTACCACTCAAGAAAAATAAAAACATTAATTCAAATATATATATAATATATTATATTTAATCTATAATAATTTATATATAAATATAAATTTGAATTAATGTTTTATATAATGTTGATAGATAGATGATAGATAGATAGATAGATAGATAGATAGATAGATAGATAGATTCCCCCCTATGTTTATAGCAGCATTATTAACAATAGCCAAACTATGGAAGCAACCCAAGTGTCTATCAATATATGAATGGATAAAGAAGATATGGCATATATATATATAGGAATATTATTCAGCCATCCATTAAAAAAAAAGAGATCTTGCTGTTTGCAACAACAAAAAATGACCTAGAAGGTATAATGCTAAATAAAATAAGTCAAAAAAGAGAAAGACAAATACCATATGATTTCACTTTTAAGTGGAATTTAAGAAACAAAGAACAAGGGATGAAAAACAAAACAAAAAAAGAATCTTACTCTTAAATACAGAGAACAAAATGGTGGTTGCCAGAGGGGACATGGGTAAGGCTGTGGGTGAAACAGGTGAAGGAGATTAAAAGTACAGTTATCATGATGAGCACTGAGTGATGCATAGCAATGTTGAATCATTATATTGTACATCTGAAGCCAATATAATGCTGTATATTAATTATACTTTAATTTAAAAATTTTAAAAAATAAATAATAAAAATAAATTATTGAAAATACCTAGCACCTGTTCTGAGTAACACAATTCTTTAAGAAAAAAAAAACAATCACAGGGCACCTGGGAGGCTCAGTAGTTGAGCATCTGCCTTTGGCTAAGGTCATAATCTCAGAGTCCCGTGATCAAGTCCCACATCCGGCTCCCTGCGAGGAGCCTACTTCTCCCTCTGCCTGTATCTCTGCCTCTCTCTCCGGGTCTCTCATGAATAGATAAATAAAATCTTTTTTTTTAAAAAAGGAAAAAAAAAAACCACACTTCTAAAGTTCAAAAAGAAGATAAAATCTCTTTGGAAAACTGATAATTTCTTATAAAATTAAACTATACCCAGTATGTAAAACCCAATATATTTTTCTGAGCATATTTTACCCAGTATATTAAACACATACATGACATTTCCAGACAAAATGGAGACACATGTTTGCACAAAAACCTATACCCAAATGTTGACAGGGTCTTATTTGCAGTAAAATAGTGGAAACAACAGATATGTCCATCAACAGATGAATGGACAAATTGTGGTATATCCATACAACGGAATACCACTCAATTGATAAAACTGAGTGAGCTCCTGCTGCATCCAACAATATGGACAAATCTGAAAATCATTATAATAAGTGAGACAAAAGGCTGCGCGCTGTAGAATTCCATTTATATGACATCTTAGGAGAAAAAGAAAAAGCGTAGACAAGGAGAAGGGTTGATATAAAACGAATGGGGGTATTTTCTTCAGTTATGTCAATACTCTTCATCTTGATAGAGGTGGCAGTCACACAACTACATACATTTGTCAAAAGTCTGCAGCACTCATCACTGGGAAGGGTGAATTTTGCTGTCTGCAAAGTATACTCAATAAACTTGAATTTTAAACAGGAGTCTTAAAAGAAAGAAAACATGTAAGATTTTTTTAAGGAAAAATGCAAACCTTATGTTTCTGGATAAGAAGACAGAACATTTGAAAGATGCTAATTCTTTCCAAATAATGTATTGAACTTCTGCAGTCCTAAAAAAAAAAAAAAAAAAAAAAAATCCTTTTCTGGGGAGAGAGATGAAACTTGACAAAATGATTTTTAAATTTATCTGGAAAAATAAATTACTGATAATACCAGAAGAAGTTGAGAAAAAGAAAATAAAGAGGGGAAACTGTGTTTACTCCACATCCTCGGCTAATGATTTTTAACCTGGAGTATGTGTGTGTGTGTGTGCATGCACGTGTGCAAGTGTGTACATTTATTTTGTCATGGGTGGTTTGAAGAAAAGAGAAGGAAACCTTACAAGAAACTCTCAGGAAAAATAATGAAGTTCAAAAATTAAGTAGTGCTAAATTCTATTTTCTTAATTTTCAAAAATTAGTATTTTTTAAATTATACATTCAATGACGAGATTTTTATGTGTCTGAGAAGAAAAAAAATGGAGTTAAATTTTTTAAAGCTCTCTACTCAAATTAACTGGATTAAATAATGTGATGTATGTAATTTTTTTAATGTCAGGAAATAAAGTAAATATTTACTTAACCTTCGAATATAGACTAGTTTCAAAGAATGAGGGCAAAAATACAATTCCTTTCAACCTTTGGTCTTTTTGGTTTCTCTGCACACAGTGATGTATCAGGCATGGCGCTGGGCGTTTGAAGGGAGGATGCACACAATAAAAGAGTTTGTTTTTAACTTGCCATACTTGATCCCTGTATAGGATCCAACAATATTCAAAATTACAAAGAAAAAAGTAGGAGTTTTCTGGAGTCTCACAACCTTGAAATGACCATGAATATAATTCCAGTTTCTTCTTTTTAGTGGTTGTAGCTCTCCCATGGTGAAGTTGTACCCACTTTCTTAGCCATTCTGATTGGCAATATGTACATCTGTCTGTCCTTAGGTATCGTCTCTTTTAATTCTGTGGGGCTGTTCTATGGGAAGATAATCACAGAGTTGAATGGCACATATATTTTTAAATATTGTCCGACTGCCTTCCCCAAAGGTTGTAACACTTCACATTTTCACCAGCAACAGAGGAGAGTATCCTATTTCTTCATGCCTACCAATTTTAGTTGATAATAGATTTTTTCTTATTTTTAAATATAAAAAATCTCATCGTTAATCTAAGTTTCATTTCCTTGATGACCACTGAATTTCTTTAAGTAGCAAAATAGTAAAACATGTCTATTAAAGTCAAGAATTATATAGAAAGCACCACTGTCACTATAATTATTATATATTATCCTGAATGTTCTAGCACAGTGTTGTCCAATAGAAATTTCTGAGATGAAGGAAATATTCTATATACTGTGCGTCCAACACAACGGCCTCTAGTTACATGTGACTCATGAGTAACTGAAATGTGGTGAGTGTGAGGGAGGGACTGAATTTTTAATTTTATTAATTTAAATTCAAAAAGTCAAGTGTGCAAGTGGCTACCATACAGGATAGGGCAGTTCTAGAAAATGCAAAATAAGAAGTTAAAATAATTGCAACAAATTGGGAATACACACACAAATTTATCATTTGCTGATTGTACACCTAGACAACTCACAATATTTCAGTAAAAAAAAAAAATTCCCAAGAGTAATTAGAGACAATTGTAAGGTAGCTATATATAAGCTATGTATGCAAAAATCGATAACTAGTTAGTACACTAAGCACTTGGAATAGAATTAAGTAAAAATTATTCAATTTACAATACAACAAAAATGACAAAATACTAAGGAAAAATTTAACCCGAAAGCCACAGGACACTAGGACACAAATTTAAAATTGCAATAAAAAGAGTGAAATGGAGCCAGATGCCTGGAAAAGTGTACCATGCTCTTGGATGAGAAAATACATTCTCAAATAATACATATGATATTTTGACATATATGAAATATTATATCCATATGTTATACTTATCAATATAGATGTGACATATATTGATAAATATATATCAATTCTTCTAAAATTAATCTATAACTTAATGCAATTCTCCTGAGAATTCCAAAAGGTTAGAATAATTCCTGAATTCGTATGAAAGAATTACCTAAAGAATTGCCTAAATAATTACTCCAAAAATGTCAAAAAAGAAAAATGAGAGGAGACTTACCAGAATCTTCTCAAAAGTCATTGTAAAAAATCAACATAGTATTGACATATGAATAGACAAATAGATCCATGGAAATTAATTGAAAATTCAGAATTTGATCCCTACCTACAAGAGGTTTATATTCAACAAAAACAGTATTTTGTTAAGTGTGGGAAAATGGACCATTTAATAAGCAGGGCTGGCAAAATTGGTTATCAATATGAAATGGAAATTTAAAAGATGCTCATCCCAGAACCATAGGCAAAAATAAACTCCATCTAGATAAAAGGCTCAAATAAAATAAAGAAATCTTACTAGAAAATGAGAAGACCACTCCTACAATCCAGGAGTTAATGCGGCCTTCCTAAATAAGAGTAAAAATGCATTCTTATCTATGTCTTGTATTATTATTTATTTTATACTAAAATAAAGGAATAAATTAAAAATCATTATTTAGGGACCCCTGGGTGGCACAGCGGTTTGGCGCCTGCCTTTGGCCCAGGATGCGATCCTGGAGACCCGGGATTGAATCCCACGTTGGGCTCCCGGTGCATGAAGCCTGATTCTCCCTCTGCCAATGTCTCTGCCTCTCTCTCTCTCTTTCTTTGACTATCATAAATAAATAAAAATTTTTAAAAAATCATTATTTAATTTCTACTAAAAATGTAAAGGGAGTTAAATCTAACCCTATAAATATAAAACATTTGTTTGGTGAAATGTAAGCCAGCACACAAAATATACAACTAGAAAATAATATTTCTAATAAGGTTAATTTCCACACCACACACACAAAAAAATTTATGCAAACTAATTAGAAAAAGGCAAGCCAATTTGAAAGAAATAAGGAAGCATCATGAATAGAAGATTTATAGAAGATATAACCCAGATAATAAATAAACAACATTAGAAAGAAGCACAAGTCATCTCTAGTAGAAGACTTATGTTCTTTGTCTTCTCTCAATTTCCAGGGCCAAAGTCCAGCTTTTTGGGACACAGGGGAAATCACCAACATTGCCACAACAACAGCAAAACCCTGAAGAAAATATGAGAGGTTTCACTTCATTCAAATTAAAAAGTGGCTATCAAAAAATCAAAACAAAAGGCAAGGCACTTGTGGCCACGACACCCATTGGAGTAGACACACCTGTCCCACCAGATGTTCCTAGTCCCACGGGCCAGGTGAGGAGGGCAAATACCATCTGACACCATAAACCAGTGCCAGAGTTCCTCAAACCTGCCGTTAACCCTGTGCTCATGGAGCCTTAGAAATCTGAGCTTCAGTGGGGCCTTGGGTCCAATTTCCTCAGATCCTGCTTGAATCCCTTCGCTCGGCATCTGCAACAGGTGACTGTCCACCTGACGATCGGCCTCCACTAACAAGGAGCTGAGTCCATCCAGAGAAGCCAACTTCTTCCCCTGGAGCTGGAAGGAAGGCTTTCTCCTTCTGAACCCCTAGCTGCTTCCCTACTACCCAGTTGGCCTTCCCCTTGGGCAGGGGACAGCAGTGACAAGACCTCGTCTGCTCCTAAGAGGTGACCGTCTCCACATCCCACTCATTCCAGGCAGCGGCTCCTGACCTTGCCAGGCCGCTACACTTCCCTGAGACACAGGAGACAGATGACACAGACACAGACCTACGGGACGTTGCTCAGGCATCAGTATATCAAAATGCTCCCTGGAGATTCTGGTCCTCAAACCTCGATGTCTTTAGAAAATTACCAACCCACTTCGAGACTGGAAGCCCACCCTGCCCTCTGACAATGCCAAACAACTAGGGTCTCCCATGGTCCTTTCTAGTTACTTAATAAAGTAAATTCTCCATAGTTGAACTGGAGCCTCACAATAGCTCAGGTGATGCGTGTTACTGTGAAGACTGTAAGTTGCTGAAGCGTGATGGGTGCGATGTTTTCAGGACACTGTATGTGCAAAAAAAAAAAAAAAAAAAAACCAACTAACGTTGTCTTTAACTCAACTTAATCCTACCTTCAGCCCAAGTTCTGAGTCAACAGTCAATTCAGACTTAAACTTAGCCCGTCCAGGGTTTCCCCTTTCTCCTCCACCCTAGGCACTGGGGTAAGGGAGGCAGGGCAGTTTCTGGACTATGGTCGCCTCTGTCTGTGTGCATTTGTTAAGTTGTGTGTGGTTTTGTTCTATTTTTGGTGAGTTTTCAGTTCTCTCAAACATCCGTGGAGATAACTATGTCTCCCATGTGGAGTCTGATGCCACGTTCATGATGCTGGATACTTGGCAGCCTTCCCTCCCTCGCCAGGAACATGAGACACACACACCCCCCACCCCACCCCAGGTAGACTAGCTCACATCTATCTATCTTCTGGGCCTTTCTTGGGACTCTGGAACGGTGGCTGCTTCCCACCCCTCTAGGGAAGAGCAGGAATCTTGGAGTCTGCCCCTCTGCTGAAATCACCTTGCAACCAGGCCTGCCCCACTGCAGTCAGCCCATGCCAGGGTGTGGGGCTACTCTGGGCTTCCCGCTTTACATGGGAAGCAAGAGCCAGGGATCCTCTGCTCTCAGGTCCTCCAGTTTCCCTGGAGGTCCTGTCACCCACCCAGGGAAAGAGGTGGATGCCCTGTCCCTTCCACACAGCTCTTACCCTCAACGTGGGAAGAGTGTTCACCTCTTCTCCTTTAGCATGTTGGGAAGGAAGAATTTCCCCTGTCGTTCAAGATCCTTCTAGCAGGACCAAGAACCAAATTGACATGAGACAGGTCAACAGGAGAAATCAAATTTAGTTTCAGACATGCGGAAAATCCACAGAGACGCGGCAGCCAGGTGGCGTGAGGCTTATTCTGAGCTCAGGAGAAAGGCAGGGTCTGGGGATACAAAGAGGAGGAAGACCATTAGCAGGAAGTTGAAAGGAGATTAGAAAATCATGCAAATAAGTTTCCCTGGGTAATCAGGAATCCCTGTTAGGGGCACCTGGCTGGTTCGGGTCATGATCTCCGGACCCTGGGATCCAGCCCCTCATTGGGCTCCATGCTCAGTGGGCAATCTGTTTGTCCCTCTTTCTGTCCAAGCTCTCTCTCTCAAATAAATAAATAAAATCTTTTTTTCTTTTTTTAAGAGGAATTCTTGTTAATACCTCTCTGCCTGCTACAGAGCTTTTCTCGAACCTTCTAAGGTTAATTGCATTTAACTCAAAATAACGCTTATGCCAAAGTGGCCCATCTTGGCACTGCTTACCCTTGGTGCCTACAGGAGTGAAGACTGGGGTCCAGCAAGTTCTCCTTTACACTTATTTTTAGGGCCAAAACATTGGGCCCTTGGAGGCTCAAAATTCTTGTTCTCGATGTGTAATGGGGGTAGAGAGAGATGGAAGGCCTGAGGGCAGAGGAGGATGGGAGAGCTAATGCCTGGTGATATCATCCCCTGACAGTGAAATTGTGGGGGTTTCTAAGGACTCAGGACAAGCCGTTGGAAGAATTTGGGCCAGAGCTTAGGAGTCCTGACCAGGAGCCAGGAGTCTGTGGACTAGGCCCCGTCTTGAGTTGCTTGTGCCTCATTCTCTCTCTTCCCTCTGATGAGTCCTCCAGGGCAAGGCACTACTGAGTCCCTCTGTGCCAACAAAGCACCTAGGGTAGCAAGGAGGCTTCTCCTGCCCTAGGCAGGCATTCTGGGCGAGTCCTGGAGAGTAGCTCACTCCCCCCGTGAGCCCAGACAAGCTGCTCAGAACAAGGATCCCTGCAGGCTCGCCACCTCTCCCATGCAGAAAGTCAGCTTGTGGTCAGACACTGATCCAGGGAGACTGACAGGCCTCACAGAACTACATGCTGGCCAGGCGAGAGTGGGTGACAGCTGGCCCTGCCGGGAGATTAATTCTGAGCGGGGTGGTGTTCACTTCTTGCTCTGCCCCTCACCTGCTCTACGGTGCCACCATCTACTGACAGACCACACTGTCCCGATCCTACACATCACTGGGTAAAATTGCCAGGGCCTTCTTAATTATTATCATTAATGTTTGTGTGCACACAAGGGAGTGCCTTTTGCCTCAAGTCAATCATAATAAAGGCAGCACCTCTGAGGTGACTCCTAAAGTACTGGCATCTAGGACTTAGCAGTGACTTTTAGGGCCAGGCTGTCGAAAGCCTGAAGCCACTTTCTAGAACTTGAAAGTTGCTCAAAAGTATTCACTACACTTCAATTTTCAAGGTAGGAACTGTTTTCTTGTGTTGTTGTCATATTCGTTGGTTTTAAGATTTTATTTTCCAAAATTTGGGAATGATTATTATTATTTGTTGTTTTGTTGTTTTCAAATGCATCACACTTACCAGGTACCATATGAGGCACTTTAGCTTTTTGTTTTGTAACCTTGTTTAATCCTCTTGGCAATGACGATTCTCTAAGTTATGTGCTAGTCTCATTTTATACAATTTATATCATTTTCATTCATGAAGCAACTGAGGCACGGGAATGATAAAAGGCTTGCCCAAGATCATTGAATACTATTTCCAAGTTTGCACGCATAGAATTAAAGGCAGGCACTCTAGCTTCAGAGTCTGCACTCTTAATCACTACCTTCTATTGTCATAAGAGTTACATGTATTAATTTAATTAATAAGCAGCTGTATGTATGGATCACCTGCTGCATGGATGTTGTTCTATATGTCGGAAATACAATGGAAAACCAGAAAGATAAGATCTCTGCCCTCATGGAACTTATATTCTGGCAAAGAAGTTTGAAAATAAATAAATGAATAAAAATGAATAATTTCAAAGAGTAGGAAGTATCTAAAAAGAATAAAATAGAGCAGCCCGGGTGCCTCAGTGGTTTAGCGCCACTTTCGGCTCAGGGTGTGATCCTGGATACCCGGGATTGAGTCCCACATCAGGCTCCCTGCATGGAGCCTGCTTCTCCCTCTGCCTGTGTCTCTGCCTCTCTCTCTCTCTGTGTGTCATTCATGAATAAATAAATAAAATATTTTTTAAAAAGAATAAAATAATAATGTGACAGTAACTCCAAGGGAATTTATTTAGATAGAGTGGTTAGGAAAGATTTTGTTGAAGAAATGGTAAGAAGGAGACAATCACATGGAAAGTCAAGGAAAGAGCCTTTCAGAAAAAGGAACAGCAAATAAAAGGATCCTGAGTTGATAATGAGGTTGGCAACTATGATGACCAAGAACATATAGAAAAATCAGTGAATGGACAGACAGATGAATGGACGGATAAATAGGACAGATGGATGGGTGGATAGTAGATATGAACAGGACATGAACTTAGAATCTCAGAACCTCATTCCCCTCTTCCTCCTCCTCCTCACCTAAGCATCACCACCATTCCATGAAATGAGAAGCAGAGGCAATTATCCAAATCCCTGTATCCAAAAGAAACCATTTTCAATAAATAAGGGAGTAACTATAACCTCACTTAATAATTGGCCATATTTGGGTTATGAGTGTAGCTCAAATATTCACATCTCCAAACCAATAGCCAAGTACCAACGCAATCTCATAATCTGCATCCTCAATACCCTATAAGAACACTTATTTTCAGCAATTTATGCTAATGGGTCAGAGTTCAGAATGGGAGACACAACAACACAGTGAGCGAAGGGACTTGGGAGCTCTGGGTCCAGGAAGATCCTGCACATAGGACAGAGCATGGTGCTCTGAGAATGACGGTGAGCAATGTTGTGAACAAATGAATGACTGGATGAGCGGATTTATTAGTGCTCCTAGTTCAGAAATGTCTGAGAAGTAAAGGAAGCAAATGTTTCCCTTGTATTTCTCTTAGAGGTATTTCTGTGTTCCTTTAGATTTCTCAAGGGTGTGTAAAACCCCGATTGTGAGCATAAAGGCTCATATCGTATTACTTTCTCAAAACGAATCTGGTAAATTATCTCTCTCAAGGAGTCAGTACATTCTTCCCTCCGTCCCACATTTGGAAATTAAACAACACACGTCTAAATTCAACAAGGAAGTCTTAAGAGAAATTTAAAATCCATAAAATTGAATGAAAATTAAAATATAAAAAATCAAAATATGTGGTATGCAGCTAAAGCAATGCTTTGTTTTGTTTTGTTTTGTTTAAGATTTTATTCATTTATTCATGAGAGACCCAGAGAGGGAGAGGCAGAGACAGAGGCAGGGGGAGAAGCAGGCTCCCTGCAGGGACTCAATCCCAGACCCCAGGATCACACTCTGAGCCAAAGGCAGACGCTCAACCACTGAGCCACCCAGGTGCCCTAAAGTGATGTTAAGAGAGAAATTTACTGCATTAAATTACTTTAGAAAAGAAGAAAAGTCTCAAATCAAAGTTCTCATCTCAAGAAAACAGAAAAGGAAGAGTAAACAAACAAGCAAACCAAAGGAGGGAAATAATAAAGATCAGAGCAGAAATCAATGAAATTAAAAATGGGAAAGCAATAATGAAAAACAATGCAATAAAAAGCTATTTCTTTTTAAAAGCTATTAAAAATTTAATGTTAAACCTCTATTAAGACTGACCAAAATAAAATGTGAGAAGACACAAATCATCATCAGGAAAAAAAAAAATGGGATATTACAACAGATCCTGTGGCCATTAAAAGAACGAGTGGAATACTGTGAACAACTGCACACTCATAAATTCAACAGATTAGGAAAAAAATGGACCAATTCTTTAAAAATCACAAACTACCAAAACCAAGGTCGAATGGATAACCCAGCAGGTCTTTGAACCACTGAATAGATTGAATTTTTCATTATACATCTCCTAAAAAAAGAAATGGCTGATTTACCGGAAAATTCTAGCCAATATTTAAAGAATTAACAACAATTTTATGCAATCTTTCTCAGAAAATAGAAGAGGAGCAAACACTTCTAAACTCATTTTATGAGGCTCCTATTACCTTGATACTAAAACTGCTCCAACATAGTACAAAATAAGACAACAGCAGACCACTGTCTCTTACGAATTTAGCAACAAAAATATTCAAGAAAATACTAGCAAATCAACCTGGCAATATAAAAAAACAGAATTAGACAGCATGATCCCCTTGAATTTCTTTCAGATATGCAATGCGGGTTCAACATACAAAAATCAATCAATATCATCTACCATCTCAGCAGGCTGAAGAGAAGAATCACATAATCATTGAATTGACACAGATGGGGCTTTTTTAAAATGTAGGCTCCATGCCCAGTGTGAAGCCCAACATGGAGCTTGAACTCAAGACCTTGAGATCAAGACCTGAGCTGGGATCAAGAGTCAGACACTTAACCGACGGAGCCACCCAGGCGCCCCAACACAGGTAGTGCACTTGACAAAATCCAACACCTGTTCATGGTGCAAATCCTCAGCCAAATAGGAGCAAGAGACCGTCCTGAGTCTCCAAAGGAATCCACAAAACACCCGCAGGTAAGTGAACACCACGCCGACAGGGAAGGATGGACCATTTTCCCTCTGAGGCTGGGAACCGGGGCGGGAAGGTCTACCCTCACCACTCATCATCACTACTGTGCTGCAAGTTCTAGCCACTGCAGGGTGGCAGAAGAGGAATAGACGGTGGAGAGAAAATTAAACTGTTCCTCTTTGTAGATGACGTATTTCCTACATAAAAAGTCTCAGGAAATCTTAAGAAACAAACCAACCAACTAACAGCTAGAATGAGAAAGTGAGAACAAGGGTGCAGAGCAGGAGATTAACACATAAAAGTCGATTGCGTTCCCGTGTCCTAGAGTGAACATGCATGAACCAAGATAAAAGTTAAACTACCTCTTGTGCTTGTTTCAAAGAAAATGAGATACTTAGGTGTAAACTTAAAAAAACCATGTACAAGATCTAAAAACTACCAAATGCAGACGAAAGAATCCCAAGTAGACCTAAAGAAGTGGGAAGTTACACCATGTTCACGAACTGGAAACTAAACATAGCAAAGACGTCAATTTTCCCCAAATTGATTTTCCTTAAAAAAGGCACGTATGGGCAAAATCTTTGAATGGACATTTCACCAAAGACTTATAAATGGCATAAAAACATGTTTAAAAAATGTTCAATATTGTTAATCGTCAGAGAAATGCAAATTAAAACCATGATGAAAAGCCACTGCACACCTACTAAAATGGTTAAAAAGAAAGATAGCAATCAAGTGCTGCCAAAAAGATGAAATCACTGGAACTCTCATAAATTGCTGCTCAGAGTATAAAATGGCACGGTCATTTTGGAATTTAGCATTTCTCCTAAATTCAGAGATGCATGTATTATACAACCCAGCCATCCCATCCCTAGATATTTATGTATCTATAAAGCAACCTTTTTGTGAATGTGTATAACAAATTTATTCATCATTTCATAAAACTGGAAATAATACAGATGCCCATAGATTTTTAAATGGATAGATTATGATGTAAATGTACGAGAGAATGCTACTCGGCCAGGAAAAAAGAAAAAGCCACCGGTAGACAAGAAACATAGACCCATACATCTAAAACTGACAGAATAAAAAAATAAAATAAAATAAAACTGACAGAATGTGATAAGTCAACTGTACATAAATTAGAAACTAATCAACTAATTTACAATTTTAAAGTAGCAATTAAAAAAAAAGAAACATATGAATCTCAAACAGGTTATAATAGGCATTTCCAGTGAAAAAAAAGCCAGACACAAAAGACTGCATACCGCATGATTCATTCCATGTAAAATTTTAGAAAAGGTGAAATTATAGCAACAGAAAAACCAAATAGTGGTTGCCAGTGACTAGGGCTGGGAGGGGAAATGGCTTTGAAGAGACACAAGGGAACTTTTAGGAGATGATGTAAATGTTCTACATATGACTAAGGAAGTGAACGTATACTTGACTGTATTCATCTACCAAAACTCATTAAAGTCGGTTCTTACATTTGACAAAGTATAAATTTAATTCAACTTAAGGTAAATTATAGTTCACTAAAACGGGTATGTAATTTACAATTCCCATAAAATGAAGACAAAGGACCTTTAGAAAATCGGCACACACTGACATCAAGCTGAGAAGAGAGAAAATGGTGCACCAAGTAGACAAGTTGACAATGGGCGAGGCGGGGACGTTCCCGGAGTCCCAGCGGCCTTCGTGGGTCAAGGCGAGTGGTCATCAGTATCGCACTCCAGCTGCGTTCCCAGGAGACAGGTTGCCTGAATCACTTGAGGGACTCACGGAATCAGGCTCTCCAGACTCTCCAGGCCCTAGACTGTAGTTTGGGGAAGTTCACCAGGTGATTCTGGAGGAATGGCCCGGAGAGAATCGGCTCAAACTGTGCAAAGGCTCACGCATGGGATCCTTTCAACCCAATCCACTTGGTGAAGTTCTCCTGATGTGACCCGGTGCTAAAGCTGTTGGATAAAGACAACCGGCATTTGGCGCTTGGGAATTCCACATGCCGTAGCAAGAAGGCTGTCCAGGGTGTCTGAGGGCGTGGATGACGGTTCTTGGAGAGGTGGGAGGTCAGCCTACGGGAAGCCCTCGCCACCTCCATGCCACCCCATGACCCTCCAGCACACGGGTCCTCTTTGCTCGGAAAGCCTATCTCTAAACACCATAGAAGTGTCAGGAAACCTACTTCCTTAGAGGGGGACTTACAGACCCACCCATTGTTGTGTTTCTTCTTTCCCCTCCATTGCAAATAGATGTTTTCAAAGCAGAAGCCCTGATTTTGTTCCTGAGGCTGGTAGGCAGGGCTGCTGGTTACGAGCCGTGTGCAGGCTGTGCCAATGGCCACCCAAGGCCTCCCGACAGGGGGTTTGCATGATGAGAGAACTTGCATAAGAACACTGGGAAGTTAGAGCAGCAAATATTATTCAGACAAGAAGACTTCCTCTTAGGACGGATGTCTTCTGAAATGGATCGGTCTCTTCAATAGTGTTTTTACCCACATGAAACCCGCATCCCCTTCCTTCACCGCTGCTCTTTTCGGTACGGGGCTAATCAGTCCGTAGAAAAGGTGCACGCAGGAATTAAGTTTCTGATCACTCGTGAATAGTTGCTCGACACTGGAACCAGTCCCACAGGAAACAGTGGCTTTTTTTTTATTTTTATTTTTATTTTTTTTATTTATTTATTCATGAGGCACATGCGGGACTTGATCCCGGGACCCCAGGATCACACTCTGAACCAAAGGCAGATGCTCAACCCCTGAGCCACCCAGGCGTCCCAGAAAGAGTGGCTCTTTGAAACCTGCATATGTTAGCTGCGCCTGGGACGGGGATCTCAATCCTTCTTGCCCGTTGGAACCACCTGGAAGTCCCATCCGAAGAAGCACAGATTTCATTGTTCTGATGTGAGACCAGGCACGATAATATTTTTATTTTAATTTTTTTTTTAAGATACACGCTTTCTTATGTGCATCCGGGACTGAGGACCACTGGCCTGGCCATACGAGGCAAGATGAGGCGGATCAATCATCTCCCTTTATGGAGCACTTGTGTCAGGCAGGATGGGTGGAGGTGCCGGGTTTCCCGCAGCGGGATCCCAAAACTTTAGGTTCTTTGGCTGGTCCTGGCATCAGACAAAAGACTGAAGCTATTTTGAAAGCCACCCGTGCACATGCTTCTCCGGGAAGGGAGCTGAGCTCCCAGACGTTCTCTTTTATTCAGGCAACCCTGCCGTGCTCGACACAACCTGCAAAGAGTAAATCTGCGAGCGACAGGGGAGGATCGGCGACAGGGAGAGACATGAGCACGGAGATTGACCATTAACGAAGTCTCTGGCATCCCGGGATGTTGACAAAGGTACATGCTGATAGCCAAGGAGCATGTAAGGGTTTTAGTGCCGCGTTTCCAGTTATGACCGGGGAAGCATAATGAGGTACTAAATTACAATGTGAATATTCATTTGAACGAGCGAGTACTTGTAGTGGTTGCATCGGGGCCCTGAGAGGGCAGCGGAGGCGTTGATGAACTGGACGGAGGGTTTCTTTGAACAAGTGTCGCCCTGGGTTCTGTGAGGTCGGCTCCCAGCACAGCCTTCCTTCGCGGGTCCAGACGTGGACTGTGAGGGGTGGCATTTCTCCTTTGGTGGCTGCACTCGAGGGCTTCAGAGCCAAGCAAGTAAACACCCACGTCCCTACCAATTACGGCTCAGAACCCGTGCAAGAACAGGAGGGGAGAGAGCCCCCGAGGAGGGCAGGCCGGAGAAGGCCACCCGGGCCGCGGATGCCGCATGCGGGGCGTCCGCATGCATTGTCTCATGCACACAATTTTCCTAGCAAAAAAAAAAAAAAAAAGCAAGGAAAGGGTCTGGCTGAGTTCTCCTATTACCGGGGACTCATCTACGTATACCTCCATTTCATCCTAAAAGAGTCTGAAGTGGGGCTTACCTGTCATCTGTAAGAAAATTAAAGTCACTCCCTAAAAGGGGCAAAAACAAATTGAAGTAATGAGAAGGAAGGAAGAGGGAGGGGGGTTAAGAGGGAAAAAGGGAGAGAAAGAAAACACGTGCACACACGTGCACACACACGCACACACACGCACACACGCACGTGAGCACCTTTCTGAAGTCCGGATCTTAAATGGAGCCCAGGTCCCCCTTTTGCCCACCTCCCCGGGACTCGGTTGCCTTCCTACAGAATTTCTTGGGGCTCCATACAAAAGGTAAGATTCCAGACTGAGGCGTCCTAATTAGCAGGGGCCGTCTGCAGTACGGAGCAGAAGCAAATCTGTCGCCAGCTGTGGAAAACAACCGTCCTCAGCTCCCCCAAACCCCAAAACACATAAGCTCAGCATTTTAACTGGCTGGGGTAAGAGCCATTATTTTCATTAATGGAGCTCATTTTTATTTTATTGGGCTTTTTTACTATCAGATTAAAAGCATGTTTTTATTGTAGTTTTTTTTTCTAATGCAATCTTGGATGATGTGCTCAGAATGAATGGAATAGTTATTGTTTTAATTATTTTTTCATTTTGTGTTTTTATTTCGTTTGTTCCTTTTATTTACTACTCTTAAGTTTGCCGTAATAACAGGGACGCAGGGTGCTCGGAGGCCTCCAGTCAGCACCCCGCGGCGGTCTGCCCCGGTCGAGGCCAGGGAATGGGGAAAGCACGGACACGGTGGTGCTTTCAGAGTCGAGGGGCAGCACAGCCCCACCTGCACCCACACAGGGCCCTTAGCCGAGGCTGGCTGAGGGGAGCAACACCGAGGAACATTCCAGGTCGCTGCTTCTCCCGCTCTTGGGCCAAGCCACCCTGGTTCATTAGGGTTGAAGAAAGGGTTGGAAGGGAGTCTCGGGGTGGATTGTCATGGGGCACATTCCTGGCTCCCATCCACAGGTCACCGATGTCCAGGTCCCCAGAGGATGCTGGGAAGAGCCCACAGGTAATGTTTCGCTGCACCTGGACACCTGTCCCCGGCCCAGACACCTGTCCCCAGCTGCACCTGGACACCAGAGGGAGGGGAAGAAAATAGTGCCTTTCAGGAAGCCCAGATGTCTCTGCATCCTTGTGAGCTCCGGCAGGGCAGGATTTCGAGATTCCTCACTTGGCACAGAAGCCGAGCGCGTGAGCCTGCCGTCCAGGGACAAGGAGAACGCGTTGTACACATAGAGGCCATAACGGCCGATGAAGGGCTCCTTCGGGCCAGCTGTATGCCAGGGCTCCTGACCTCCCTGGATCTGATTGAAGACAGCATCCGTCCCCTGCCAAGAGGCCCGTGCTTGGGATTGCCACGGCCCCTTGCTCGCTCCGTGGGCTCACACCTCCTTCCCCTTCCGGATTCCCTTTCTCGGCCTGGATGGCCTGGACCCCATTCCCAGGGTGGTCCCCACAGTGTTCTCCAGGCTTCCCACCTGTTTGGCCTGTGAAGTTGAATCTACCAAAGGTCCAAAGACATGTTAGGTACCCTCCTCAGAGGGCCTCCTGGCGCAGTCACAATAAAATCTCACCAGGCCGCTGTGACCTGACCCATCCTGTCCTCTGGGCTCGTCTGCCCCGTGTCTGCCCCCACTGACCTCACTCTGGCCACACCAGCCTGCCCTGAAGGAGCCCAGTCCACTCTCTGCCTGGAGGCTCCCCCACACCTCCTAGGGGGGACTCCTGGAGAGGCCACCCTGCTCACCCTCTGCCTCCCCCATCACTCCTATGTCCTCACCTACCTTCACCTTCACTGTGACGCCTGCCACTGCTGACCTTACATCACTGATGCTTCTGCTGGTTGCCTCTGCACCTGAGAATGAGCACAGTGAGGGGAACTGCTCGGTCCCCAGGCCCAGCATAGCAGCCTGGGCACTTGGCAGGTGGTCAAGAAGTTTTTGGAAGCAGACACCTCAGCCTTTCTTTTTACTCTCTGTATCACCAGCATAGAGAAAGTTCTGGCAAACAGTAGATGGTCAATAAATACTCGCTGCCTTGGGAAAAATGCATGAAAAAACACACGTCAATGCCCAGAAGTGCCCGATCAAGGACTTATTCGTTGCCAACGGCGTTCAGATGGATGAATCAGGAATATCCAGAGTGAAGGTGAACTCAGGACTCCGGTCTCTCCTTCCAGCCCTCCTGAAACCAACAGAATAGTGCCAAGACCACTTGATTTTGTGTCTAAACAAAGATAAGGTAGATGATGTTTAAAAACCCACAAATGTTTACTTCTTAATGAATGTTGAATGACTAACTCTATTTATTGCATCCTTTGCTTCGAATACGTGTCATTTCTCAAAACATATTCTATGAATAAACAAGATGTGATGCACACATGTGCCCGCACGTGCGCGTGCGCACACACACACACATTGAAATACTACCCGGCCATCAAAAAGAATGAGATCTTGCCATTTGCAACAACATGGGAAGACCTAGAGGGAATTAAGCTAAGTGATATAAGTCAGACGGAGAATGATAAAAATCATGTGATTTCACTTATATGTGAAATCTAAAAAAATAAAATAAAATAAAGCAAGGCCAAAGAACAAAGGAAAAACAGAAGTAGACCATAAATACAGGGAATGAACTGGTGGTGGCCAAAGTGATGGAGGGGTAGGGGGATGGGTAAAATGGGCAAAGGGGGGTGGGAGGTCCCAATTTCCAGGTACGGGATGAGTAAGTCACGGAGATGAGACGCGGAGCATAGGGCACATAGGCAATGGTTCTGTAACAGCATCGTCAGGTGACAGATGGGAGCTGCCTTGTGTTGAGCACAGCATCACGCAGAGACTTGTCCCATCGTTACACTGTACCCCCCAGAACTAACGTCACCTTGTGTGCCACCTGTAGTCAAGCAAATAAATAAAACAAACAAAGGCCGATCCGTACTTAAAATAAGAAGATCCAGGCCTCATCCAAGGATATGCCATTCAATTTTCAACTACTTTTTAGAAGTAGAAAAATAAAGCATCAAAAAGGCTATATTCGGTTATGAATGAAATTATTGGGGTGGGAGGAATGAGAGGGAGAGAGCCGACGCGAGACCTTGGGCCGTGTCCCTTTTTATATGCTTTTATCTTCGAACTATGCCAAGTTATATATAATCCAAGACTCACATATAACTTCAAGGGCTTTACGGATAAAGAAACGGTGATTAAAACAAAGAAACGGAACGCGGAGCACAGTCTAACAAAATCCCAGCACTAAATTCCAGAAACAACTTCCACTTAACAAAAGACGCTGTTCCCTTAAGGGAAGTGAACGCTGCATCTAGAGAACTATTTTTTGCTGAAAGACAATTTGGAAGGAGCTCTCCTACCTTGGAGAGAATGCCCAGATTTAAGTTACGTAAACAAAAGAAGCCCATTCATCACGCCCCGCACTCAAGTGCCAGGGCTCCGAGGCATCCTGAGCATGAGACACGAAGTCGCCAGTGCTGTGCGCTGGGAAATTGTCCTCGCACACTGCGCTCGTGAATCCCATAGCAAATACAATCATATTTCTCTGAGAATTTGGGGACAAAACGGGGCCAGTCAGGCAGGGGGTCCTTGACTTAAGTTGGGCACACGTTGGTTGGTTACTGCTGCCAAACATCCCTCCGTTTTAAAACGTGCCGCGGGAGATGACGAAGTTGTAGGTCATACGTCTATGAAAAGGTGATACTCAGCACTCACGCACGACTGTGTGCCATTTGGCAGCAAGATGCGGAATACGAGCTGGGGTGTGCAGTTCAGTCCCTGGTCTGAGCTGCGTGCGGGCTTCTGCGTGGGCTCATAGGAAATAACACAGCACTGCTAGTTATCCTTACCTATTAAATGTACACTGTACAGACTATATAATGACACATTATAGGAATACAACCGTAAACAAGTAAATGCCAACACTTCTCTCTGCCAAATGCCATTCTAAGCCCGTGATAGGTGTCGCCTCTTGTAATCCTCACACCCGCGGTAGGAGGCTGTACTGTCTTCCCTCATTTCAGAGAGGAGAGTGGGACACTGAAGGCCTAGGTGACCTGCTCAAAGTCGTAGAGCTGGTGGGTGGTCGAGGTTCCCTCAGAACCCCCAGTCTCCAGCCCAAAGTCAGCGGTGGCAGGTGCCATGATGGAATGAAGGCAGGTGAGGGGACTGGGGTGAGCAGGGTGGCCTCTCCAGGAGTCCCCCCCAGGAGGTGTGGGGGAGCCTCCATGCAGAGAGCAGACTGGACTCCTTCAGGGCTGGCTGGTGTGGCCAGAGTGAGGTCAGTGGGGGCAGACACAGGGCAGACGAGCCTAGAGGACAGGATGGGTCAGGTCACAGCGGCCTGGTGAGATTTTATTGCGACTGTGCCGGGAGGCCCTCTGAAGAGGGTACCTAACATGTCTTTGGACCTTTGGTAGATTCAACTTCACAGGCCAAACAGGTGGGGAGCCTGGAGAACACCGTGGGGACCACCCTGGGAATGGGGGCCAGGCGGAGAAAGGGAATCCGGAAGGGGAAGGAGGTGTGAGGCCACGGAGCAAGCGAGAGGCAGTGGCAATCCCAAGCATGGGCTTCAGCCACCATATTGCTCGTGGCCAGATCTCCCACATTTTCAAGGGGAGCCACAGACCCTGATTTCAATCTGTGAACTTAAAAAGAATCATGCACACAGACCAACCGTGCCTCTAGGCCGCACCCAACGCCCAGAGACCATCTAGCCCCACAGCCCCTTCCTTCCCTCCTGTGCTGCTCAATGGTCTCTGTCTTGTCTTCCCAACGGAGCCGTGTGGCCGGGAGAACAGGGACTTAGGTAACGTTGATCCTCTCCAAGGTAGCGCTGGCGCTTGTTGAGAGTCTGTGGCAGCTCACTGAGGCAAACTGATGTGCTATGTGCCCAGCGTCCGAACCCTGCCTGGTTTTGCACCCTCAGACACAGACACGGTGGCTCATCCGGGCTCTTACTTTTTACTTCTCACTCACTTCTACGTGGGAATTGTCCACTCTAAGCTGAAGACGCAAAGCTGGGCTGGTCAGGAGGCTCAGAGAAGCTCTCGTATCTGAGGGTGGGAGCTTCAGGTTGGGCTCAGCGGGAGGATCGTCCTTGTCGGCCTTATGCTCAGACATCAGACTCCGAACACCCTGCAAGTGCCTATCCAGGGAGCCCCATAGACTGGAATCTCCACTCTCTTCACACTGGTCTTCCCTGTTTTTAGGGCCTTCTCACTCTCAGCCCTTGGCCCTGGCCCCGTCTAAGGAAACGAGAGCATGGGTGCGCACCCCCAGAACACAAAGGCACAGGAATGAGAACATGGGTGTGCACACCCAGAGCACGAGGACCAAGTTGGGTGGTGCATTCATCACACTTCAGAGATGCGTGTTGTTGGAGAGGATGTGAGGCCTCCATTCAGGGAACGTGGCGGAGGGGGCCAAGCTCCCACAGTATCTACTTCAATGACGACACTGGCTTGGAGGCCAGCATTTGTTTCGCTATGAGGCTCCCTCGTTATTTCTTTCTTCTGGTTGGATCTATTCCGAGCCATCAGGAGAAAAGCAGGAGCTAGACACAGAGCAGATTGCTCCTCCTGGTTTGAACTGGCATCTCAAGGCCTGCTGTGCTACAGAGCTCATGCCCGGGGCCACAGAGGACGCTCTATGAAAGAGGCTCCTCTCCCAAAGAATGCTGCTCCGCACACTCCCCCACTTCCACACACACACACACACACACACACACACTCACACACACACACTGACTGCTAAAGAGCCTTCAGCACAAACTACTACCTCATGCACACAGGAAGTCCTGGATTTAATGGCTGGGCTTATCTTGCGCGACATTCCCAAGGCTCCATTTTTCATTAAGCAATTTTTAAAGAGTTTTATGACCCCACGAACAATAATTTTTTTTAGTGAAAGCAGACTGAATTGTAAGTGGCGGTAATTACACCAAACTAATTGTAGGCAAAATTAGTAAGAGGTCAGGTCCGTTTGGTCGCAAAAGAAAATATATGCCCGGATCACACCTCAAATGATCTCTAGGAAATTAATTCATCACGGAAAAAAAGGAATCTTCCGAAATGAACAGGGGGCCTCTCCTAGAACATTTGCAAGAAATAAGTTTTCTCTTAGATACTCAGTCTGTATGTGTGTGTGTGTGTGTGTGTGTGTACATATGTGCACATGTTGGGGTGGAAAGAGGGGATATGTAGGTTTCCACAGCGCCACCCCAGATGACTAACTACCTCCTTAGTGGCACACAGAACATGACCCAGAAGTCAGGAGACTGAGAGCATCCCAGGCCCCCAAGAGCTCACACATTGTCCAGCACAATCCTCCTCCCCAGATGGAATCAGCTCACTTTAAAAATGTGCCAGTGACAACGTGATTGGATATGATAGTGGTATTTACCCTTGCAGTGCCATTTTAGGGTAGAGGGTGCACATTTCTTGATACCAGTACAGGAGCCTCGTAAAGTTGACTGGTGGTCCCACAGATGTCAGACTCATGATGAGCCCGTGTCCTTGGTAGAATGAAGTTTGCAACAGTGAATCACATCTTTCATGGGAGTGGAGTCCCCAAGTCAGTACCCGGGGCTGAAATCCTGTACAGTCGAATTACCCTTGAGATCTGTTGGTAAAGACTGAGATGGAAAGTGACATCACATCTGTCCTCAATTAGTCTTCATTTTTTGGCACAGATTCCTGCTTCTACGGAAGAACCTGGTTTATGCTTGCAGGCCCTATTGCATAAAAATTACATCTCTTTGAACCCCAGAATCCACTCAGTGCTGTGCAAGGACATGCCATCAGAGGCACATGAGCATGAGACCTACCTAAGGGAGGATGACACTGGAGCCCATGCCCACTGTCTCAGAGCACAAGCCCTCTGACTGATGGCGAGGTCACCATACCATGTCAACTATTCAGATGCCTTTCCTCTTGGCTGCCAAGCACTTGAAATTGCATGACTTAAACATGGACACCATGCATCCCCCTGTTAGTAACACCTGAATAGAAGTGTGGCCTGCCCAAGTTTGCATGGAGACGTACCAGTGGGCTTCACAGTAAGAAGACAGGGAGGGTGGATGGCTGGGGATATACTTTGGGATAAACACAGATTACTGCACACTGAGCCTGAGAGGGTCCAGCAGAGCTATCTCACTTGCTCTGATGTAGGAGCCCTTTACAGAATCCGCCAGGAAATATCAGATAAATGCATTGCCGAGAGGGAGAAGACTCGGCTTCTCTCATGTGGGCATGTGCAATAGAGGCTGGCACCCTCTGGGTCACGGCGAATGTCTGGCCGATTTGCTGGAGCGAATGGTGATACTGGGTCCCCATGTGGAGAGGAAGGAAGGAGGCATCTCTAGCCTGTTGCAGGTTGGGTGAAGAGCCAGGAAGCTCACTGATTCTCAGCCCATCTCACTTTGGCTGGATCTGACCAGCAGAAGTTTTCCCCACTGGGCCCGGAATCCCAAAATCCCTTAGGGGTCCAAGGCACTTTTTGGTATTGCTCTTGGCTCTCCTCATAAAGGATCTTGTGGGGGTATGCATTAGCCATTTATGCCCCCTGCCATCATCTGGGTGTCTATTCACCATCAGGACAACGTGGATCCCTCTAACAGACCCACAAACCAAGATCTGGGGCCAGGGAGCTTCCCCATTGGAACCTCAGGCCTAATTCAAAGTAATCACTGGAAATGGAGATCACAGATGTCAGTCTGTGCCAGGATTTCAGTAGGGCCAGGGACCGGGGAGTCTATTCCAATGCTGGGAGGTGCCCATGACTTGTCCCATGACAGAGTCCCTAACTGAGCCACCTCCTGCAGTTTCATTCACAGGATCCTTCACAGCCCAGGATGCCTGCTGTGTGCAGCTCCATTTCTCACCACCCTCTGCCACCAGAGACCATGTCTTTTCCTTTGACTGGAGCACAGTTTTCCTTCTGGGACTCCCTGCTGCGTCTCCATTCACCTAAATAATTCCCTCTCATCCTTCAAAACAACTCAGGTTCCAGGCACCTGGGTGGCTCAGTCAGCTGAGCGTCCCAGGGTCCTGGGATCGAGTCCTACATTGGACTCCCTGCTCAATGGGGCGCCTGCTTCTCCCTCTCCCTCTGCCTCTCCCCCTCGCTCATATTCCTGCATGCTCTTGCTCTCTCTTTCTTAAACAAACACACTAATAAATAAATAAATAAAATCTTTAAAAAAAGAACAAATCCTCAGGTATCACAGCCTAAAGTGGGGGTGGGGTTCTCACCTCTTGCATGGGATGGGTGTCATGCTCTGTCACACATAGGACACCTCACAGCGTATGCCATGTGGCTGCCCCACTTGCACCAGACCTTGAGTCCCCACCCCCAGCAGGTGTGTGGCTGTGAACCCACAGTCCAGCTTCATGCCTGGCAGGGTGGGCAGCCAGTATGTGTGTGTTACATGCACGAGTGGGTCGTGCCGCCTCCAAGTCGCTGTTCGGTGGTCACGTTTGACTTGGCCGGTTTCGTCTGTTCAAAGATGAGCAGTACTTGCAGGAGAGCACCCCCTAGCATATCTGCACTCCTAGAAAATTCCACACCAGGGTTGAAAGCATGGTTTTGGCCACCATTCTGCACCAACCCCTCCCCGCCCCAATCAGGGTGATGCCCAAGACTTGACATCAAGGAAGAAGAGGAAGAGGGAAGAAGGAGGAGGAAGGGCAGGAGGATGAGGGGTAGAAGCAGCCAGGCAGGCACACAAAGAAACTGCCCCTTGCACTTCAGGGTCAACCTGAGCTTCCCCGGCGGTGGAGGCAGAGATGACTGTAGACCCCCGTCCTCAAGGGAGAAAAAGCCCGGCAGGTCCTCATGGGCTCTGGCTGAGAAAGATTCCGGTCGGAAGCTCAAGTCTTGCAAGAGACAATATGGCTGCGACAACTCAGATCCGTCCTGAAGTCTTTTAGCAGTGGCTTCAGCCAAGTAGCTACAGGAAGGGCCCTCAGAGATACAAAATCTAAGAAAAATAGTCCTGGCATCTAATTACAACAGTGCAGTTTGCTGCTTTTATCTGTAATTGGACTGTATAGTCTTTCATTCTAATTTACTTTACATCTAAACTGTGATAATCAAGACAAGCAGAACAGAATGGTCTCTAACTGGCTATCCTACTGACACCCGTTAATGCCTAATTATAACAACTAAATTAAAGATGCGACTGTAAAGAGGCGGAATATCAGGTTGAAGCATTTAATTCCGTGGAAAGAAGTAGAGATTTTAAATCCTAAGTAAGAAAATCAATATTATGCCTCATTATATTGGTATTGCTAAACAGATTAATGAAATTAAGTATTTTGTTGTGTTGCTTTTCTGTTTTCCAACGTTATCCTGACGCGGTGATGGTTTGTAATGAAGGAGTACTGCAGAGGAGGAAGTCTAAATGGAGAGCCAATTTATACACCGAAATTGGGAGATAGCTAATCTTGTTTATAGAGCAAAGGTTTTCTTTTGATATGGCTAGATTTTTAGATAGGCATTATGGGTCTGGACTTGTGTGGCTCATGGAACAAAAATTAATTCAGCCCAAAGCTAAGGGAAGGTGCCGTCCCTCCTCTTACGGGCAGATGTCTCAGTGGGGACCACCTTGCCCATCCCGGCGTTCACAAACGCTCTGGCTCGGGGCGGGCACCCCTGGAGCTTCTCGTGTCAGGGACCTCCCAGCCGATGCCACCCGTCACAATGCAGGGTACAAGGGACCGAGGGAAGCTGAGCTGACGAATGCAAGACGTGCCAGGTCCCCAGAGCCCTGAAGGGTGTCGGAAGCTGGAGGGGAAGCCCTGAGAAGAAGCCGAGCTTCAGGTTTGACAAGAAATCTCAAAAGTAGAAGGACAGAGGCTTGCAGAGGGAGGGCGGGCGATTGCCGGGATCGATGAGTCGGGGCACGCGTGTCCCCGACCAGGCCGCCGCACGTGCCCTCCCAACCTGCCTGATGAAAGTCTAGATTTTTCTTCATTTGCTTGTCTCTTTGATTGATTTTTACCGTTCACCCTGATTTCTCGGGGTTTTAACTCAGAGTTTGGGCGGGACTCAAAACACTAAAAGGTGCCCAATGCTGACAGCGTGCGTCCTCATGTGGGTCACCCCCCCCTTTGTCAAAGAGGCGCACGAATGCAGAAGACTGAAGAATCCAGACCTCTCAAGAGACACTGACCCATTTGAAGGAATCTCTAGAAATATCAGAAATGGAGATAGAACATAAAGACTCCTGACTCCGGGAAACGAACTAGGGATGGTGGAAGGGGAGGAGGGTGGGAGGTGGGGGTGAGTGGGTGATGGGCACTGAGGGGGACACTTGATGGGATGAGCACTGGGTGTTATTCTGTATGTTGGTAAATTGAACACCAATAAAAAAATAATTTATTAAAAAAAAAAAAAGAAATCCTCTGCGATTGAGTTTACTGAGCAGTGAGTTACTGGATGAGGGACCTGAAGACAGACCAAGGAGCTCCAGGCCTCTTCCCGGGTGGGGGGACACTTTCAAATACAAAGCAGGCTGAGCTTGCGCCTTTGTAAATGTGCACAGCCCTGGTGACCTGACCCAGGGCCTCCTCCAGATGCCAGAATCAGGAAAGGAAACCTGCTAATCCCAACTTACATTTAAATTGTCCTTTGAGAGGGGAGGTGGGCGGGGGATGGGGGTGACTGGGTGACAGGCACTGAGGGGGGTACTTGACCGAGATGAGCACTGGGTGTTATTCTATATGTTGGCAAATTGAACACCAATAAAAATAAATTTATTAAAAAAATTAAAAAAAATAAATTGTCCTTTGTGGGAAAAAAAAAAAGAATTTTATTTTGAATCTTGTCTCATCCTCTTTTCAGACTCCCCGGGGAACCCTCCTACTCCCCCGCCGCCCTCAGTCCCCAAAGCACACGTCCCCTGGAGGCCGAGATCAGCCGGGGGCAGGGAGAGGTCAGCAGCCCCCTCGGATAGGGACGCTGGGCTTCTGCTGCTGCGGGCTGGGCGCGGCTCTAATTGTCCCCGGACCGCGGGCTGGGGAGCGGCGCTGTAACCTCCCACCAGGCCCGCCTCTCAGCTGCACAAACAAAGCCAAATAAAAACTGCTGGCGGCCGCTGGTCCCACTGCGACAGATGTGGTGCCTCTGCACCATCTTGTCTGTTCTTAAGGTTTTTTTTTTTTTATTACAAACAGACAGATGTAGCTTGTCCCTTCCATCTTGTTTACGAGGCTGCAGGAGCACCTGTGGAGGACGGGTCCCCGCAGAAATCCTTGACTTCCGCTCAGATGGCTTGAGACTCAGCCAGCCGGCTCTGCATCCCCGTCTGCACGTGATTCCAGATTCTTCTGTACACGTTTGCTCTAAGCCCAAGAAACATGAATCACCTAAAGGACAATCCCAGGCGCCTGGGCATCACCCCACCCCATGCGCACGGGATGTTCCCGAAGCGTTTGCATCTGTCCACACATGTGCAGGGCCTGCCATGGACCACTCGGCCTTGAGGTCAACCTGTGAGCAGACTCTTGGCTCAGTGGGGCCCATCACTGCACAGATGGCTTCCCTTCCCTGGCCTTGTGTCCACTTAGCCATAGGACCCCCGCATAGACCCCAGAGAGGGCTGTGACCAACCCCGTGTAGACCCTCCTGTCCTCAGAGAAAGTGGCCCAACAACCAGTATGAAAAACGGACACAGAAGCCACCAGAGCAAATGTTCCAGGTCAGGGCAGGGAGAAGAGGTGAGGCCACCAGGAGCGCCCGGGCTGGAGGCTGTTCCCCGACCCCGGGCACCTCCTTAGAATTCTGCAGCCCCACACGGACCATTAAAGACCATCTGCGTTGCATCTCGTTTCCTCAGCGCAGACGACGCAAGAGCAATGACACTCATGGACTCACCGTGCCAACCGCTTTTTCTTGTTGCCCCTGTTTCCAAGCCACAGCCTCTGCTGCGCAGCAAAGCACTTCAAGACACACGACTTAAACACCCCCAGGGTGCATTGAGCTCATGCTTCTGTGGGTCGGCCGGGTGGTGCTCCCGGGCCGACTGGCGAGGCCCACCCATGCACCTCTGATCAGGGGGTGCGTGGGCCGCTGGCTGGAAGACCTAAGGTGGCCTCGGTCATGTGGCTAGCAGCTGGCAGGCTCTCGGCCAGGGTGACGAGGCTGACTGGGCCACGTGGCTGTCATCACACAGCAGCCTAGCCCCGGCCTCTTTACAAGGTGGTCCCAGCAAGACGCTAAGGCCGGATGTGCTCTTCGGGTCTTGGCCTGAAGCGTGTGTCCCGCGGCCCAACCAGCTAAAGCGGGCTCCGAGGCTGAGCAGCCGGCGTGGGAGGGCCCACCTGAGGGCGTGGGTCCCGGGAGGGGAGGAGTTTGCAGCTATGTCCTCATCCACCACACTGTTTTGTTTCCCTTTTTTCAATTTATAGCCTCTTTAATTGAATAACTCAGTCGTTTACTTTCGACATTCAGTGTTTACAAATGAAACTTGCCTTCAGCTTGGGTTCCCTCCTTAACACAGAGGGTTCAGAAAACTATTTTTAAGTTGTAATCAGACTGAAGTTTTTCAGCCCGAAGTTTTCTTTCTTTCTTTCTTTTTTTTTTTTTTCTACTTTGACTACATTATGGTCTGATAATTTGGCCGGAATGCTTTCCATTCTTCAGGGTTTTTTTAAAGTCATCTGTTGTGTGTGTGTGTTTAATTCTGAATATTCCCACAGACATTTGAAAGTGAGTAATTTGGGTGATTTGGTACAAATGTACAAAATCCAGACACAATTTTGATTCAGACATGGAATCAACCTTCTTGGTAGTATTTTAAGTGTTTCTCTGCTGTTATTATCTACGTGATCTGCTCATTTCTACAAAGAGAATGCCGAGTTATTGTCATGAAGTTTTACCTGATGTATGCCTGTGCAATGCTGTGGAAAGAATTAAAATGTCATTAATTATATTAGAATTGTATAATTTTTATACAATTCTGGAGAAGTGAATTTTTTTTTTATCATTACCAGACAACTCTCTTTCCCTGCTTCCTGTTGGTTGTGTAGAATTTCCTATCATAGGGATCCCTGGGTGGTGCAGTGGTTTGGCGCCTGCCTTTGGCCCAGGGCGCCATCCTGGAGACCAGGGATCGAATCCCACATCGGGCTCCTGGTGCATGGAGCCTGCTTCTCCCTCTGCCTATGTCTCTGCCTCTCTCTCTCTCTCTCTGTGACTATCATAAATAAATAATAATTAAAAAAAAGAATTTCCTATCATATTAACATGGGCGCTAAGAATTGACAGAGCCTTAATAGGGAGAGTGCTGGCTAACTCACTTATATGGTGAGTAGAAGTAAAAAACTGTTGTGTTCTTCTTGGAATAAAATTTGCCTATATGTTTAAAAGTATAAATGTGCTCATCCCATTTTAAAATAGAAAGTTTTATTTAGGTAATTGTAGATCCACTTTCAGTTGAGAGTAATAATAGAGAGAGATCTACCTACTTTTTCCTAGTTTCTGCCAGCAGTAGGATCCTGCAAACTAAGATCACAACCAAGATATTGACACTGATACAATCCACTAACGCCATTCAGATACTTCCAGTCTTACCGTGTTCACTTGAGCGTCCGATGTGTATTTAGTTCTATATTGTTTAATCACGTGTATAGGTTTATATACCTATCCCCACAGTCAAGATACAGAACAATTCCATCAACCATAGAATCCCTCATATTGACCTTTTACAATCCCATTCTCCTCCCTCCTGCTTCCCTCTTCCCACATCCCTAACCCCTTGAAATTACTATGTTCTCCATATATAAAATGTTGTCATCTCAAAAATATTATAGCAAAGCCTCACATGGTATGTGACATTTGGAGATTGGATTTTTTTTTCACTCAGAATAATTCCCTGGAGACCCATCTAAGTCATTGTATGTGTCAATACTTCTCTTATTTGTATTGCTGAGTAATATTCCATGTATCTATGTACCACAGTTTAACCATTCACTCACTGATGGACATCAGAGGTGTTTCTAGTTTGAGGCTATCGGGAATAAAACCACTATGAGCATTGACCTAAAGGTGCTTGTGTGAATATAGTTTTGATTCCTCTGGGATAAGTGTCCAAGAGTAGAGTTTTTTATTCATATGGTAATTTCATGTTTAGTTTTATAAGAAACTGCCAAACTGTTTTCAAGAGTGGGTATATCATCTTATATTCCCACCAACAATGTATTAGTAATCGAGTGCCTCTGCATGCTTGCCAGCATTTGGTAATGTCACTGTTTTTTATTTTCTCCATTCTGATCCATATGTAGTGATATCTCATTATGGTTTTAATTTGCATTTCCCTGATGGCTCATAATGCTGAACATCTTTCATGTGTGTGTTTGCCATCTGCATATCATCTTCATTGAAAAGTCTGTCTGTGCCTTTTGCCCATTTTCTAATTTGATTTTTTTTTTTTTTGCTACTGAGTTTTCAGTGTTCTTTATATATTCTAGATACTATTCCTTTGTGGGACATGTGATTTGCAAATATCTCTCTTCCCAGTATGTTGCTTGTTTTCACCTTCTTCACCTAGACATTCAGAAAAGATACATTGTTTTAGCTTTGATGAGGTTTAATTGAAGAGTTGTTTTCTTTTCTAGATTGTGCTTTTGGTGTCAAGTCTAAGAACTCTTTGACTAGTCCTAGAAGCCAAAGTATTTGTCTTTCTATTTTTTCCTAAAGGTTTTAAAATTTCATGTTTTTAATTGAAGTCCATAATACATTTTGAGTTAATTTTTATATAAAATGTGAAGTTCAGGCTGAAGTTCATTTTCTTTCTTATGGATGTCCCATCACTTCAGCACCATTTGTTGAGAAGAATATCCTTCCTCCATTGAATTGCTTTCAAAGCTTTGTAAAAAGTATGAAACACTTTATGAATTCACATGTCATCCTTATGCAGAGGCCATGTTAATCTTCTCTGAATCATTCCAAGTCTTTATTAGATGCACTACTAAACTGAGCACTGCTCATAACTTTAGACTCAGCTCCACTTATGTAAATTCATTTCTGAAGATGAAGAAGATGTACCCAAGGCTACTCACTTCAGTTTGCTTTATTTATTTATTTATTTATTTATTTATTTATTTATTTATTCACTCATTATTTTGAAAGGGAGAGAATGTGCACATGAGCAGAAGATTGGGAGGGCAGAGGGAGAAGAAGAGAGAAAATCTTAAGCAGGCTCTATGCCCAATGTGGAGCTCACGCATGGTTCGATCTCACATGCTAAGACCTGGTTGAGCCACCCAGGCACCTCTCAGCATTATTTAAAACAGCAAATAAAAGAGTGGGGAGGGACTCCTGGGTGGCTCAGTGGTTCAGTGTCTGCCTTTGGCTCAGGGTGTGATCCCTGGTCCTGGAATTGAGGACAGTGGGCTTCCTGTAGGGAGGCTGCTTCTTTCTCTGCCTCTCTCTGTGTGTCTCTCATGAATAAATAAATAAAATCTTTTAAAAAAAGAGTGGAGAGGCATGTCCAAACATAGTAGGTAGGAAAAGTGTGTTCGTTATCTATTGATGTGTAACAAACTATCCCAAAATTTAGTGACTTAAGAAAAAAACATTTATAATATCACAGTGTTTGTGATATCTAATCATGGCTTTTCTGGGTTCCCTAAATAAGAGTCTCTTATAAGACTACTCTTAGATGATAGCTGAGGTTTTCTCTGAAGGATCAACCAGAGAAAAATCCACATCCAAGCTCACTGATATGGTTGTTGACATGATTCAGTTACTTGCAACCTCTTAAAAATGGTGCCTCATTTTCTCTTTGGCTGTCTACCCTCAGTTTATTGCCATATAGGCCTCTCTGTAGTGCAGCTTACTTCATAATAACAAGCAAGCAGAGAAAGTACAAGATACTGCTATGAATTCTTTGTAAACCAATCATAGAAGTGATTTCCCATTAATTTTGCTGTATTCTATTCATTCAAAACAACTTGTCAAGTCCAGATTACACTTAAGAGTAGGGGATTACAGGGACACCTGGGTGGCTCAGCAGTTGAGCATCTGCCTTTGGCTCAGGGCATGATCCCGGAATCCTGGGATTGAGTCCCACGTGGGGCTCCCTATGGGGAGCCTGCTTCTCCCTCTGCCTATGTCTCTGCCTCTCTCTCTACGTCTTTCATGAGTGAATAAATAAAATCTTAAAAAAAAAAAAAGAGTAGGGGATTACATAAGAGTGTGATACCAGAACGGAGAGATTTGTGTTGCCTACACAATAAATAAATTATTATACATTCATTTGGTTAAAAATCATTCCTAGTGATTTTTCTATGCTAATTACATGGAGTATGGCATTGTTGTCATGGTTGACAAGGACCTCAGTGTCAGCCACATGCAAAAACTATGAAACTGGACCATTATCTTACACCACACACAAAAATTAACTCAAATGAATTAAAGATCTGAATGTAAGATGAGAAACAATAAAAGCCCTAGAAGAAAAAAAAAACAGTAAGCCCCTCAATATCACTTTTGGAGATATTCTTTTGGATCCTACTCCAAAGGCAATAACAACAAAAGCAAAGATAGGACTACATCAGGCTAAGAAAGTGTGCACAGCAAGTAAATCATCAACAAAATAAAAGGGCAACCTACTGAAAGAGAGAAGATATTTGCAAACTGTATATGTGATAAGAAGTTAATATCCAAAATACATTAAAAATCATATAGCTCAATAACAAAACAAACAAAAAACAATCCAATAAAAAATAGATAGTGGACCTGAATAGATGTTTTTCCAGAGAAAGCATTCAGATGACCAACAGGCACATGAAAAGGTGCTAAACCTTGTTAATCATCAGGAAAATGAAAATCAAAACCACATCTTATGCCTGTCAGAATGGCCATTATCAAAAGGATAAAAAATTGCAAGTGTTGGCAAGGATGTGGAGAAGAGAACTTTCATACAATTGGTGGGAGTGGAAAATGACACAGCCAATATGGAAAACACTATGGAGATTTCTCAAAAACTAAAAATAGAACTACCATATGATCCAGCAGTTCCACTTCTGGATATATATCTGAAGAAAATGAATACACTAATTGAAAAAATATATATCCCTATGTTCACTGAAGCATTATTTACAATAGCTAAGGGATCCCTGGGTGGCGCAGCGGTTTGGCGCCTGCCTTTGGCCCAGGGCGCGATCCTGGAGACCCGGGATCGAATCCCACGTCGGGCTCCCGGTGCATGGAGCCTGCTTCTCCCTCTGCCTGTGTCTCTGCCTCTCTCTCTCTCTCTCTGTATGACTATCATAAATAAATAATAATAAAAAAAAATATTTACAATAGCTAAGATGTGGAAACAACCCAAGTGTCCATCAATGAATGAATGGATAAAGAAAACGTGAGATAGATATAGATATAGATACAATGAAACACTACTCACCCATGAAAAAGAATGAAATATTGCTATTTGAGACAACATGGATGGACTTTGAGGATAAGTGAAATAAGTGAATGCTGTGCCAAATGAAATAAGTCTAACAGAGAAAGATAAATGCCATGTGACTTCACTTGCACATGGAATCTGAAAACAACCCAAAAAATGAACAAAAAAATAAAATAAAACTTACAATACAAAGATTAGATTTGTGGCTACCAGCACAGAGAGAGTGGAGGTGGTAAAATGAGTGAAGGCAATCAAAAGGTAAAACTACCAGTTATAAAGTAAATAAGTCACGGGAATATAATGTGCAGTATGGTGACAATAGTCAATAATATCGTACTGCAAATTCTAAAGTTGCTAAGAAAATAAATCTCAAAACTTCTCATCACAAGAAAAAAATCTGTAACTTTGTATAGTGATAGATGGTAACTAGACATATTGTGGTGATAATTTTACAAAGTATACAAATATTGAATCATGTTGTACACCTGAAACTAATATTTTATGTCAATTATACTTCAATTAAAAAATGAAACACTAAAAATTCTCAATTAACTCAAAAGTGAAAAAAAATGAACAATTACCAAAAAGAAAAATACATTGGTAGACTTAAACCCAACATCAGTTAACATTACGAAACATTATTAACGTTAGAGTAAAATACTGAGGCCAAACTATATGCTGCCTATAAAAAACAGTTTTTGAACATAAAGACACAGAGAGGTTAAAAGTAAAAGGATGAGAAAAGATATATAAAGATAAGAATGAGAAAGAGGATACAACTATTTTATAACCAGTCAAAGATTTTAAAATAAAAAATATTCCTAAAGATAAAGAAGAATGTATCATATTGGCTAAAAGATCAATTTATGTAAAAGATACTCTAAATGAATGTGCACATAACAGATCTTCAAAATACCTGAAACACAAATTTAGAAAACTAGTGGAAGAAATAAACAAATTTAGAATTATAACTAAAGACTTTTATTCTCTCTCCAGTGGTTAACAGAACAAGTAAACAAAAAAAAAAAACTATAAGGAAAATGAATATCTGGATATGATCAACCAATTTAAACTAACTGAGCTGTTTAAAACATGATATCCAATAGCAAAATGTATGTCAAGTACAAATGCCAACATAGACAATTTGTTGATAGATTTTAAAAGACTCAGTAAATACTAGACATTGAAATCATACAATGAGTATTTTCCCTGACTATAATAGAATCAAATTATTAGAATTAAATTAGAAATTAACAAATATAAAATATGGTTTTAAATTCACAGTGTTTAGAAATAAAACAAAATCTTCTAAATATGCCATGGATCTATTCCCAAAAAACAAAGAGGAAGGAAAACTTCCAAATTCATTCTATGAGGACAGCATTACTATGATACCAAAACCAGACAAAAATACTGCATGAAAAGAAAATAAAAAACTATAAGCCAACATCCCTGATGAATATAGATGCAAAAATCTTCAACAAAATACTAGGAAACTAAATTCAAATGATACCTTAAAAGGATCATTCACCACAGTCAAGTGGGATTTATTCCAGGGATGCCAATGGTTAATATTCATAAATCAATCATCATAACACAGCACATTAACAAGAAGGATTGAAAACCATATGATCATCTCAGTAGATGCAGAAAAAGCATCTGACAGAGTACAACATTCATTCATGATAAAAAAAAAAAAAAAACTCTCAACAAAGTAGGTTTAGAGGAAGCACACCTCAACATTAGGTATTGGGATTGGACCATATATGGAAACCCCACAGTAACATCACACTCAATGGTAAAAAATTGAGAGTTTTTACTCTAAGGAACAAGGCAAGGATATCCATTCTTAACACTTTTATTCAACATAATATTGGAAATCCTAAGTGCAGTAATAAGACAAGAAAAAAAAAAAGGCATCCAAATTGGTAAGGAAGAAGTAAAACTTTCACTCTTTGTGGATGACATGACATCTCTATACTTCTGAATATACAAGGGAAAAGACAGTCTTTTCAATAAATGGTGTTGGGAAAATAGGACAGCTATATGCAAAAAGAATGAAACTGGACCAATTCTTACATAGTATACAAAATGGTGTTTAAAGACCTAAATGAGACTTGAAACCTAAGACTCCTAAAAGAAAATATAGGCAATAATCTCTTTAATATCAACCTTAGCAACATTTTTCTAAATATTTCTCTTCAAGCAAGGGAAACAAAAGCAAAAATAAACTACTGGAACTACACCAAAATAAAAAAATAAAAGCTTCTGCATAGCAAGGGAAACCAACCAAACAAAAAATGCAACCTACAGAATAGGAAAAAAAATTGCAAACAATGTATCAATAAGAGGTTAACATTCAAAAAGTATAAAGGACTTATACAGCTTAATAACTACAACAACTACAACAACAACAACGGCAACAACAACAACAAGATAATCAAGTTGAAAAAAATGAGCAGAAGACCTGAATAGACATTTTTTCCAAAGAAGACATCCAGAAGGCCAACAGCACATGAAAAGATGCTCAACATCACTAATTGTCAGGGAAATGCAAATCAAAACCACAAGGAGCTATCACCTCATACCTCTCGGAATCAAATGGATATATTATCAAGCAAATGGAATTATCAAACAAATGAATAACAAATGGAATTTGTTGGAAATGGAATAACAAATGGAATTATCAAACAAATAACAAATAGCAAGTGTTAGCAAGAATGTGGAGAAATGGAAACACTCAGGCACTATGGCTGGGTATGTAAACTGGTGCCACCACTATGGAAAACAGTATGTGGGTTCTTCAAAAGGTTGAAAGTAGAAATTAGAAATACCAAATGATCCAGTAATTCGACTACTGGGTATTCACCCAAAGAAAACAAAAGCACTAATTCAAAAAGATACACGCACCTCTACGCCCACTGCAGCATTGTTTACCACAGCCAAGATATAGAAGCAACTCACGTGGCCATTGATAGATGATTGAATAAAGATGCAGTGTGTACCTACCTCCATCCATACACTGTAATATACACTAAGCCATGGCAAAGGAAGACACTGTGCCATTTGGGAGAACGTGAATGGACCTAGAAGGTATTATGCCGAGTGAAATGAGTCACATTGAGAAAGACAATTATCATATGATTTCACCTATATGTGAAATCTAGAAAACAAAGCAACCAAACACAAAAACAAATGCATAAATACAGAGAACAAACTGGCAGTGGCTAAAAATATAAGCCAAGTAAGGGGACCTACCCTCATGTTCCCCCGTCAAGCTCTCAACCTTAACCTGCATCTGATTCCTCCTTCCTGTTACAATGAGCAGCTTTCCTCACACCCAAGGCAAATCGCTTCACCTATGATTGGGATCCCAGGTCGTATCTTCCAGAGCCATGGTTCTTTTCTGTTTTTAGTATAATTGACACATAATGTTCAATGTTACATGAATTTCAGGTGTACACCATAGTGATTTGACAAGTTCGTACATTATGCTCTTCTCACCACAAGTGTAGCTACCATCTGTCACCGTACAGCACTATTACAATATCATTGACTCTATTCCCTACGCTGTGCCTTTTATTCCCATGACTTAATTATTCCATAACTGGAAATCTGTATTTCCACTCCCCTTCACTCATTTAGGCCATCTCCCTAAGCACAATGGCTCTTAACCGTGGCTGTACATTTGTATACCTGGTGAGCTCTTATTTAAAAGAAACAAAGAGAGAGAGACAGAGAGAGAGACGGAGGGAAGGAAGGAAGGAAGGAAGGAAGGAAGGAAGGAAGGAAGGGAAGGAAGGAGGAGGGAGGGAAGGAAGGAAGGAAGCTGAGGCTCACTCCAGGAGGGAGTGATAGCTTGAGGAGCGGGGTGAGAGGGAGGGATAGGGATAGTGGCTGGAGCATCCACATTTTTTTTCAAAGTTCTCCAGGAAATTTGAATGCACAACCAGAGTTGAGAAGGTCCACTCTAGGGATCCCTGGGTGGCACAGCGGTTTGGCGCCTGCCTTTGGCCCAGGGCGCGATCCTGGAGACCCGGGATCGAATCCCACGTCGGGCTCCCGGTGCATGGAGCCTGCTTCTCCCTCTGCCTGTGTCTCTGCCTCTCTCTCTCTCTCTCTGTATGACTATCATAAATAAATAATAATAAAAAAATATTTTAAAAAAAGAGAAGGTCCACTCTAGAAAAGACTGGGCCATCAATTATTGCCTCTGTGGGTGGTGGTTCCTTCCCATTAAGTATTTAGACACAATTGAATCTCCCACCAGAAAAATCCCTCCCTCCACCCTGCTCTTCTCATGATGCATTACCCTTTATGCTTCTGAATTCCATTTACTAAAAAAAATTTTAATGAACTTTGCATCTATGTTCATGAGTAATATTGGTCTGTAATTATGCTCTTCTTGTTTCATGTTTGGTATCAGGGTCATTCTGGTCACATTGAATGTGTTGGGAAGCATCCTCTTCTCTTCCATTTTGTACAGACACTCACGTAGAATTGGTGCCACTCCTTCCTTCAAGGCCAGGTAGATCTCACAAGTGAAACTGAATGGCCTGAAATTTTCTTGATGGAAAGATTGTTAACTAAAATTTTAATTAATAGTCTTAGGGCTATTCATGCTATCTCATTCTTCCTGAGTAATCTTTGGTGGTTTGCGTCTTTTTAGAAATCCATTTCATTTAATTCGATGAATTTATTTATAGTTGTTTATATATAGTTTATATATATAATTCATATCTATAATTTATATATAGTTATTTATAATTGTCCTTTATTTACTTCTTAGTATCCATAGAAAATGTACTGTCAGTTCTGATATTGATAATTATTGCCTTAATGATTGCCTTTGCTCTTTTTTTTCCAGACCAGAATAGCTGGAGATTTACTGATTTTATTCAACTTCTCAGAGAAACTGGTTTCTCTTCCATTTATTTTTTGTATTCTTTTTCTGTTTTCTGCTTCATTGATTTCCACTCTGATTTATATTATTTCATTTCTTCTGCTTACTTTGAGTCTCATTTGTTTTTCTTTTTCTAGTTTCTTAAGCTGAAAGCTGAGGTAATTTGTTTGAGATCTTTCTTCTTTTCTAAATATAGATGTTTAGTGCTATAAATTTCCCTCTAAATGCTGTTTTAATCAGTTTCTTACAAACATTCATGTGCTGTATTTTCATTCCATTCAGCTCAAAGTTCTTCCATATTTCTATTTTATTTATTTTTTTGACAAACAGGTTATTTGGAAGTGTGTTATTTATTTTCCAAATATTGGGAGATCTTTCACATATTTATCTGTTGCTCTAATTTACTTCTACTGTGGTTCAAGAACATATATTCGACACAATCCAAATCCTTCAACATTCATGGAGTCTATTGTAGTCCAGCATATGCTCTGTCTTGGTAAAGTCCCACATGCACTTAAAAAGTGTGTTCCACTGTTGTTTGATGGAGTGTCCTATAGATGCCAATCACGTAAAGTTGGCTGGTAGTACTGTTCAAATCTTCTATTGCCTTAATGACTTTTTCTCAACTTCTCTTATCAATTAATGAGAGAGGGGTGTGAGATCTCTGATTACATAGGTGGATCTGTCCATTTTGACCTGAACCTCTCTTTACTTTCACTATGGCCTGGACCTTCTTCTGAGGCTGCAAGCTGAGGTATCTCAGTTAGGGATCATCTAATTTATTTTCCATCTCTTAGGAATCTGGGTCTTCTATCATCAAATAGTCCATGAAATTTTTTAAATATATATTTTGTCTTTTTTTTTTTTTTTTTTTTGGTAGGAAGATATGTCCAGACCCTATTTCTCATCTTGGCTGGAACCTGAATTCCAGATAGTCACTCTTAGCATCTACTTTCTTCTCATCTATATAAAACCCCATAAATTCCTCTCCCAGGTTTCTCTTGGAGATATCTAATTATTCTCTATTTTCATTGTCTACTCTTTAGTTCAAACCACCAACTTCTCCTCCTGGTTTGTTATAGTCAGTGATGGATTTTTCTGGTGGATTTTCCTCTACCCACTGTGTCTGAACCTTTCCCAGTCCATTAATCAAAGAGCACTAGGGAATCCTTTATAGAAACCAAAAACACATCATGCTCATGGTTTCCATCTTTAAAACTCCATAATGCTTCAGGTGTGCCTGGGTGGCTCAGTTAAGCACCTGACTCTTGATTTTGGCTCAGGTCAATGATCTCAAGGTCCTGAGATTGAGCCCCATGTCAGGGAGGCTGCTTGAGATTCTCTCTTGCCCTCTCCCTCTGCCCCTCCCTCCATACTCTCTCTCAAAAAAAATAAATATATCTTTAAAAAATTCCATAATGCTCTGTTCATTCAAAAGCACTGTAAAAGGATGAGAAGATAAGCCACAGACTAGAAGCTATTTCTAGTATTTGTCTAATACGTGTCAAATCAACAAATAACTATACACAGAATATTGAAAACTTTTTTAAAAATTCAAAGAGAACACAATCAACCCCAAAGAAAACCTATAAACCAGCCATTCACAAAATGACTCCCATACATATGAAAAGATACTCTACCTCTCATTAATCAAGGCAATGCAATTTGAAACTATAATGATGCCCCCTGGTAAAAAGGAAGGTGTTTTAAAGTTTGGCAATAAAAAGTGTCAACTGGACAGAGAGCAAAAGGAATCACTAAATGCTGCTAAGAGCATATCATTTGATACAACCACCCTAGAGAACCACTACATTGAGAACTTTCATTCTCCTAGAACCCACCCATTCTACTCTTATTTTTTTTTCCATTCTACTCTTAGATTTTAGCAAGGCGACCATTTATGTAGATATATAAAGACATGAATGTAAGAATGTTCACAGTGGTATTACTTCAAGTAGCAAAAGAAATGTTTATGGGCTCATCAAAGAAGAATGACTACTCGTGCGATGGAATATAACGCAGCAGTGAAAAATGAATGGAGTGCAGAAACTGATGCCATCATGGGTGAATCTAGCAAACATGATAGAGGACAGATGCAAGTTACAGAACATTTCAGGCAATGTGATATCAGCTTTATAAAGCCTAGAACTTAGCAAAATACTGTGTTTGCTTAGAGACACATTCATCTTGTTGCAGTTTCCACAAAAGGGAGTGTGAGATAAAATTAAGAGCAGATCCTAGAAAACACTAGCTGGGGAAAGGGTAGGTGAGAGGGATGGGGAGGCAGCCAGTGAGTGGTACAATGTCAAGCCAGCTCCCATCATGGGTAAGTGGAGCTTAACCCTAGAAAGAAACCCCGTGCCCCAGGATATCTCATCAGAGGGGTGAGGGAGATGGAGTATTGATGCACCAACTCCTGTCCATCTTTGTTTGAAGGCTGCTGGGAGGAGGTATTAAGTCCCTGGGACTTCCATCCTGCCATGATGGGGACAAAGTAGAAAGTCCTCAGGCAAAACAAAAAGGCATTGCTGGAAATTGAGAGTTGATCAAGACAGCACCAAACTAGAAAGGGTGGGGTAGCACGCCGGCAGCGGCTGCTGTAGGTAATGACTGAAGAAAGCATACAAGCGAGCGGGGCAGTGAGAACACGGCATGAAGTATAGCGGTAACATTTGAGGGTTGAGAAGGGGCTTTAACCAAGGAGAGATACACAGATGCCCTGGTCCTCCTTCCTGAGGCCAGGAGGTGGGTACCCGTAGGAAACAGCAGGCACGCTCCATCGAGAAAGGTCTGAGGTCCTGTTTACCAAGGTGAGGTCAGAGTGCTGTGTACGCACCTCAGCCCTGGATAGTTCCCACTGGCTGAGCGAAGGAAGCAAGGGGAGAGCTGTTATAGAAACCTGGGGCTGGGAAGAAATGGCTGCAGAGACAAGGCCCTGATGCATTGCCTCCACCTGCAGCTGGAGCACCCCCTGGACGGGCCCACCAAGAAGCCTGCTGGAGGTGAGGAAGGGTCAGCCCTCTGGAGCACAGGTCAGGCCAACGAGAGCAGAGACTCCACCTCAAGGCAAGGGATGTTGAGCACAGGTGGCGGGGGATGTATTATTATCAACCACACTTCTGTTTGGGTATTAGGCATCGCTGTAGTGAATAGTCAGTCCTGGACATCAGGTCAGCCTTCTGCAATTATAACCAATGAATATATTTCAGTAGTTCAAAGCCTGCTTTTTGCCCCTGATTTACCTCCATGTCCCTGGAGCTGAGCACTGGGCCTGATTCACAGTCCATGACTGACTATTTGCTGAAACACAGGGTCTGAAGTTGGGTGCCTGCCCACAGTGAGAGCCCGTTAAATCCAGGCACAGGAACACCAACAACCTCAGGTCAGTAGAAGGCACAATCTCAAGGATCAGTGAGAAGACAGAGGACGCTGTAACAGCTTCAATGAAGCAAAGTGGTAGGTAGGTCGTGGGCGGCAGGGCAGGGTGGTGGAGTGAGCCCGAGGCCCTACGGGGAGCCAGGGCCTGAGACCCAGCCCCAACCCTGGCTGACATCCTTGGAGCCAAATTAGCTTTGAGGCCAGGTAGATGGAGGGGCCCAGGGCTGAGCGAGACCCTCACCAAGAACCCCTGGATCTCTCAGGCCACCAAGCTCCTTCCTCTGCCAGGATCCCGACATGATAGGCATCAGGCCCCTGATCCACAGGGTCCAGGGGCTGCCATAGGAGGGAACCACTGGCTTACAAAGTAGTGGTCCTCCTTTAAAGTTACAAATCAATACCTGTTCCTTGTAGGAAATTTAGACAATGCAGAAAGAACCACAAAGAAACTGATGACTACCCAAAATACCTCCACCTAAAGAAAACTCCTGCAGGCATTTCCACTTTTCCTCAGGCATTTCTTTTTCTTAATACTATGCAGGCACATTTCATGTGCTGTGACCTGTGGCATAGGCGGCTGTGTAGTGTGTCAGTGTTGCAGGTTTTAGGTGGTTGTGCATTCTGTGTGCCGCAGGATTAGGAAGATGTGTGTTGTGTATGGTGAGTGTGAGCATTGTCCGTGTGTTGTACCACGTGTGCTGCATGCGAGTGTGCATTGCATCTATGCACGTACCCTGTGTGTACATGTCATCTGTGTTGTGGACTATTTCACGCATGTGCATCAAGTGGGATGTGCAGGATGCATGTGTGTGGCACCCACCACACCACCTTGGGTGCACGCTCCGTGGGTCTGTGTGGCTCTATGTGGGGCCGGAGCCTCTACAGGCAGCAGAGAGGGCACACAGGCCGCACAGCGGGGCCATGTCACAGCTGCCCCCCCTTTATAGCAAATCATATGGATCCAGGTACGGAATTGGCAGAGACTTTCCTTTACAACTAAATTTAAACATTTAAAAGGAAGTTCATTTAAAATATATATATATATATATATATGATGTGAATAATCCTGGAGGAGTAAGTTTGAGCAACACCACACTAGAAGAACTTTGAATCCCTCTCTCATTCTCCATGATTTCATGATGCAAATTCTGAGTGTTTCTTCCAGAAACTTAAGATCTATGATGGGGGGTGACTATACATATTCATAAATAGATCACATGGAGTTAGAGGAGCCAAGCTCTCCCACCCTCTAAAGAGCTGGCCTAGAACTGGATCACCCTCTGGCCTCTGGGCAGGTGGAATCCAGGGGCACATGTAACTCGGGGCGCATCCCGATGGGACGTGGGAACAGCCTAAGCCTAGCACCAACACCCCACTAACGGGCATCTCCTACGAGGCCCCCAGGCAGCTGGCCTCCTCCTGGGGGGAAGCCCACACCCCCGATGGTGGGGCAGAGCCTCTCCACACACTCTCCATCTTTCCTCACTGGGGGAGGAGATGGTCCAGGGCTGTGGGAAAGAAGCACTGTGGGCCTTGCCCTCAGTGTGATCCCAGGGCGCCCTGGGACCAAGCATCCACTGGCCGGGAGGCTGAGCCATGGTCACCTGGACACTGGGCTTGTCCGCAGACTTCCGGCGACTGTCACGGCCAAGACCCCACAGCAAACGTTTTATATGATGTCTGGCAGTTTCCATGTTGCTTTTACCCACATGCATGAATCCCCTGAACCAACCTGTGCAGGTGATACGCTCATTTTGCCAGTCGGGGGGCCACATGTGCATCTCGGGAGAACTGAGGCAGTGGGCGACTCTGGAGGACTTTGGGTGTCTGGAGAGCTGGGTCAGGTAGGTTCACCTTGGAGTTTCTGATGCTTTCATTGCCACGTAAGACCCTTCTGTAGCATCACATGGCTATCAAGGGACAGAAGTGGCATTGACCCAGGTGTTCCGATGCCCACACCCCTACTTCTTCTACTCCACCCAGGCCACCCCGGCATGTGGCCTCTGGGGGTTCCCCCCGCCCCCGCACCTTCCCCAATTGCCCAAGTGCAACCCCGCATCCACCAAGAGCTCTCAGCTCCACGGAGACGCCTGCTCCCGAGTGCTCCCTCTGGAGAGCTCCCAGCTGGCCACACCTCTCCAGGCGGAGAGCCATTTCTCTCCGAGACAGGCAGGGAACATAATGAATGAACAAGACCTTAAGGAAAAAGGAGAGCAGACCATATTTTTCTTTCTTTCGAGATAAAAATAATATGCCTGCACGTCAGAATCTCCCATGACAGAGCTAATGTCCAGGAGCAAAACAAGAAAAAAAAAATAAAAATAAAAATGAAAAGACCAACCAACCTCCTCTCGCTAATGCGAACATAACAACAGACCCCTCTGACGACCAGCGAGCCCCCCAGAATCCTTCCCGAGCGGAGCTGGGCCGCGGTACCGATGGGAGCTCTAGAGGAAAGTCTTTCTTTGGCTTCATCTTACCCCTCTTCGTTAAGTGCGGCCGGAAAATATCTGTAAAATTTAAACTAAAACTTAATGGCTTATGTAAGAATGCTTTAATAAAAATATGTTGGCAAGGTTATTGAACTGTACAGTTAAACCCCTCCCACCCAGTTCTTTTCACTCTAATTTCTGTCTAAAGCTTATTCAGCAAACCAAAATGCCAATGCTCTCTTTCAATTTCCACTTCTTTGAACCTGCTAATTTACGAATCAGAAAGGATTTATTTGTGTTATTAGCTACGTGTAACCTCTTGTTGAAGAAGTAGTTTTAAATACTGAAATCCTGAGATGCCCCGAGATCCACCAAATATCTCAAGAATGGCTTTGATTTTTTTTTTTTTTCTGCAAGCTGTGTTTGATTTACATCAATTAGGGCCTCCACATAAGGTATCATATAACAGGAAGGCTAATAACCCAGAAATAACCTCATTAAAAGAGACAGCATATCAGTCTAAACAGAATGAACTCTAAGCAGAAAAATTAGTGACCTGGAAAGTAGCAGGAAGAGGTAATGGCAGTACCCAGAAAAAAAATACATTCCCGTTAGCGAGTCAAAGGAGAAATCACCAGCAATAAAGTAAAAATACAATAGAAGCAGAAGCAGGACATTTTTTTAATGTTTTTAATCTATTCGAATCCTGGAACATACAATTTATTTTGCCCCAGTCAAAAATGATCTCTGAAATCAAGCGTGTACTCCTCGTAGCCTCGGACACAGAGACTCTGCACCCAGGCTGCTCGTGTGTTGGGGGCACTGCCCGCATCTCCACGGCCCAGCAGGCTCCGGGGCTCCGAGTTTTCCCACCATCGCGAACCGTTTTGCAGGTTTGCCCGTTACCCACCGGACCCCAGTCCATACAAGGTCTTCTCCTCACACGGTGCCTTATTCTACCATCAGAGAAACAGTTCTCCCCACTGCCTGTCCATATGGGTCCCAAGTGCTCTCCCCTGGATTCCCACACTGGGGGAATTTTATAAATAAAAAGTTTGCCAAGAAAATGACAGCATGAAGCCTCACACATGTGCTTTGGCTGATGAAAGACAGAGAAAGAGGGAAGGAAGGAAGGAAGGAAGGAAGGAAGGAAGGAAGGAAGGGGTGTTACATCAGAAGTAGACCATTTCTTTCTTTTTTTTAAAAAAATATTTTATTTATCTACTTGAAAAACACAGAGAGAGTGAGAGAGAGAAAGAGCAAGCACGAATAGGGTGAGGGTAGAGGGAGAAGCAGACTCCTGCTGAGTTCCGACCCCGGAACTCCAGGATCACGACCCGAGTCCAAGGCAGGCGCCCAACCGACTGAGCCACCCAGGCACCCGACCGAGGTGGACCATTTCTAAGTGCAAGAACTGGAAGGGGGGAGTAGACATGTTGTCCTTGAACTGCTGCTGTCTGGAGAGTCTGGCTCCCCATGGGCGACCCTACAAGACTGCATTCAAGCGGCGCCCAGGTCCTGAGCTAGCAGAGCTGGGCCTCAGCAGAGACACAGCTCAGCCTGATGCTTGTACGCAGCAGGTTAAGAGTGAGAGTGCGACTGAGTCCATGAGAGCACCCTAAGCATCTCTCACTCCGATTTCCTGATGGCCATTCCTGGACAGGTTGAGCCACCAGACAGAAGGGTCTTCTCTGGGCACCCTTGGCTTTGGAGCAACTCCTCAGCAGCAGGAGACTTAAGGCCCTACATCCTTGCTCCCGCCAAGCAGAGAAAGAGGAAGGGCACCGAGAAGAGCAGGAATCAGAGACCAACCACACTGGAGCTGCCTCCAGGGCCTCTGGGCCTTGGGGCCGACAAAGACCTCCCCTGGTCACTTAGGCCACGTCATTTCTCCCCTGCACCACCCCTCTCCAGGTGGATCCATCGGGGTTCCTGGTACTGGGCTCCCAGGTACAAGACCTGATCTGAGGTTGAGGCAGGAAGGACAGATGAGGGAAGGGTGAGAGTGGGAGGCTCTCTAAAACAGTCTGGCAGGAGACCTGCTGCTTCCTGCACCTGATCCCGGGCTCTCCTCTGTTCCCCAGGGAACCATGCACGTGGCCTGGATCCCATGGTCAACGCAGGGCTCCTGGCTCTGAAGCCACATCCCCTTCCTTCCCCAGCTGCACCCTCCTATCCGGTGTCCCCACCTCCCCCACACAAGCCGAGAGCACCCCTGCCTTCTCCCCCCTGGTCCTCATGCCCTTTCCTGGCTCCACCATCCCCACCCAGAGCCCTCCTTCCTGCCCCCCAGCCTCAGCCACACAGCGCTCAGGCACCAGCTCCCCTCCCTTCCCGATGGTTTACACCAACACCAACGTGCTCCCCACCATTTCCAGCCTCACCCTCTGCCCTAACTCTGGAATCGTGAGATCCCTCCCCTGTTTTATTTGCCGCTGTTGTGTCTCTGGTTGTTGTTCCTTCACTGTTTCGGAACGGCGGCGAACGCCAAGGCTGCTTCTGTAGGACGGGGACCAGGGGGCCAGGCGGGGAGCAGGGGTGGGGCTGAGGGCCTGGGCAGAGGGGCAGCTGTTGCCCTGTGGCGAGGATGGACCAATGCTGCCATGTGTTCTCTTTTACCAAAAGAAAAACAACTAAAATGAGAACTCGGGATTTTCGAAACCTCCTAGGATTGGCAAGCAAGCAATCCAAGAGCGGTTTTATGCATGCGTTGGCCAACGCAGAACGTGCTGGTGGGACTGGATGCTGGGTGCTCCCTCCCGGAGAGGAAGAGCAGCTCCCGTGGGGCGGCAGGTGCCCACCTCTCCCACAGCCCCCCACGGTGGCCCAGGGCCAGGCAGATGTTGCAGTCTGGGGACCAATGGGGGCAAGGGGGACACCAGGCTTCCTCCCCATCCTCCCACCCCCAGGATGGGCCCACCTTGACTTTCCTCACGGCATCATTAAGGCGAAGAAAACAACCATAAAGAGCTTCCCTTGGACTCTGGGGATGGCCAGGAGGACTGAGAGCTTCTGAAGTAGACCCCTTCCGAGCCCCGTGGGCCCCTCTATAAATAAAGCTTCGACAATTTGGGGAAAGCCTATTTATTCATCTGATAGATCACAGCGGCTCCTTGGGTGCCTGGAGCCCCGTGGTGCGATCCTCAAGCGCTCAGCTCCCTTCCACCCAGTTAGGCCTCTTCCCAGGCAGCACCCTGGAGGTTAACCCCTTGGGTGAGCAGGTGCAGCACCCAGGAGGTTAACCCCTTGGTCGAGCAGGTGCCTGACGTGGAGCAGTCCTCACAGCAGGCCGCACTCCGATCCGAGCCATTAACACCGAGGCGGCGGCCAATGCCAAGGGGAAATTATTAATAAGCAGCGGCTGAGCGACTCCAAGCCAGCAAAAACATTTCGAAAGTGGCTAACGGCTAAAGGGAAGGGGCGGGCGAAGGGAGGAGGAGACCGGGCTTGTGTTTTTCTCAAAACAGTAGGGGAAAGAAAAGAAAGAAGGAAGGAAGGAGGGAAGGGAAGGGAAGGGAAGGGAAGGGAAGGGAAGGGAAGGGAAGGGAAGGGAAGGGAAGGGAAGGGAAGGGAAGGGAAGGGAAGGGAAGGGAAGGGAGACCAGGGAGCTGCAGACACGGGATTATGGAGAAAACAGTTCTCCCCCGCTCTGGGCTTCCCCTGCCTCGAGTGAGGGCATCACAAGCTGTTTTGGGGTCAGACTGTGTGGAGGGAAGCCTTCTCCGCCTCCGCTCTGTCGATCCCGGGGGCTGGACAGCTGTGCATTGTCGGGGGCTGGCCTGTGCGTGTTGGGGTGCCTTGCAGCATCCCTGGCCTGTACCCTCCGGAGGCCTGCAGCAGCCCTGCCTCTTGCAGCGACAGCCAGGATGTCTCTGGACAGGGACAAACACTGCTTGGGGCACAGAATCAACCCCTGGCTGAACCACCGGACAGACTTACAGATAAAGTTGAAAAATAAATGCAGGAAAAAAAAAAAAACAGTGGACAAGAGCCTCGGAGAGAGCCGACCTGGCTCAAGACGAGCTGCACCCCTTCCAAGGTGACCTTGGTCAAATTACTTCACATCTGCATCTCAGCTTTCTCATCCACAAAACGGGATGATACTGAGCACCATGAACCATAAACCAAGCGCATAAGGTTCGTGTGGGGGTGAAAATTTTTTTCATGCCGTGTCTTTGCACAGTTACCCCCACCCCCGTAAGACATTAGACATCACCCCCCACCCCATCGCTGTGACCTTTATCATCATCATCACAATCTAATCCACTCGTTCCGATCCCCCGAGCCAGTCCTCTTCCCTCACGGGAGCCCTTTGCTGTGTTGGAGAGTGATTAGTAATACCAACCTCCCCCTTTCCTACTCCCCCAAACCGAAAAATATGTATATACATTCCACCAAGGCCAACTGCAGATTCTTAACATATTTGTATTTGTCATGTCGGGGTCGGTTGTAAGTGACTGGGATCAGCTCTTAGAAGAAGAATGTTCCAGGATGCTGCGGGTCAGCTCCAGATGCCAGAATCACAAGGGAAGGCCGCAGAACCAGCCAAGGGAGGAACCAAGGTAAATCTGGGGGCTCACAGTAGCAGGGACTACTCTGCGCTCTGCTCAGAACGTGGCCTTTGGAAATAATTTGTGCCAATCTTTGTCCCCCCCTCTGTTCTTGAATCACCCTGCTCAAGATTCAAAATCCGCCCCCCTCCCCCCAAAAAAAGATTCAAAATCCCAGGAGAGAGTGTCTGGGCCGGGGCCACATCTCACCCCCCGCTTGCATGGGACGCAGGGCACTTTGTCAACAGGCCTTCCAAGGCTATGCAGTGGGTAAGGGGGAGGCCCTTTCCTGAAAGGAGCCTGGAGAGTTGTTACCCTCTGAAGAACAACAATAGGCGAGGACGAGGGGGGCAAAGGCAAGGAACGTTTGCCACACTCTGTCCCCACCTGCCCTTTGCCGGGCTCCCTGGCACAGAGAGAAGTTTTCCACTTGATTAGGAGTCACTTCCCACTCCATCAGGGCCTCCCCAGTGAGTCCCCAGCCTTAGCCTGGCCTGACCTCCCAACAAGAGGAGGAGGCCCAGTCCTAGAAGGTGCTAGGCCAAGGCCAGGCCCTCCACTCTTCCTCCCAGCCCACTCCATCCTCACCTCCATTTATGAGCAGGAGCGTGATGAAACCACACCCAGAAGTCAGTCCCTGGGGCTCACGAATCCACCGTCTCCTTCTGGAATGAAGCCCACGGAGGTGCCGAGGAAGCACGTGGCCTCCGTGGGGTGCAGCTAATGGGGAGCCGAGCGAGAGCTCGGGCCGGCGGAGTCGGGGCTATTGATTTGTCAAGACACGAAACAACCTGAGAGGCATCTTTCTGCTGAGGTTACCACTTATCCCAGAAGAGGCTCTTGGCACAAAAGCGTGGCATGAAAGCTTCCCTTCGATGGCAGGAGAAGGGAAATGTGAGCCACGCGCAGAGAGCAACTTGGCACCCGAGATTTATTAATATTTTAAATGTGGAAGACGGGCGTGTTCCAGGGCTTACTCACGGCTTTGCTGGGAGAAGAATTCGGGTAAACAAATCCACATCCCTGAAAACAGAACCTCACCTTCACATCTCCATTCCCCACCCGATAACGAGGGCGGTGAGTCCACTCGTGCCTTGCAGACCGACACGGGGACGGGTTCGCTACGTGTCTGTGGTTCCTCCATCGGGACGTCCGTGAGGACAGAACGGAACTCGTCATTTGATTATGATGCACAGAAGGGATGGGATCAATTTTTCCATAGGTGCAGAATTTGGCCAGACCAAAAATTGAAGAAAAAGAAAATAAAAAAGAAAGAAAGAAAGAAAAGAAAAGAAAAGAAAGAAAAGAAAGAAAGAAAAGAAAAAAAGAAAAGAAAAGAAAAGAAAAGAAAAGAAAAGAAAAGAAAAGAAAAGAAAAGAAAAGAAAACCGGGGACACTTTGTTCTTCACACAGCGCTTGGTCTACTCGGATGAATCCGAACGAGAAATAAAAATAATCACAGGTCATTTGGTGGGCAGATTCCTGCTCCCGGGTTCCCTGCGATTTGTTCAAAGGAAGCCCAGGCCTCCCACCTGCCCCTCACAGAGACGGCCTGGCCCGCGTGTCCCCACATCAAGCAGTCCAGGTGACACGGGCAAACGTCACCGAGGGCTGCGGCCTCCAGTCCCACCGGTGACTTGCATCTCACGGTGAAGCGGAGGAGATCAGTGGTGACAACCCAAAGGGGAACACGCTAGCTGAACTTCAATCATCTTAGCCAAAGGGAGCGAAAAGTCAGGCACAAATCGGTCAGTTTAAGAATCCGTTTGCCTTGCCTTTTTATTTTATTTTTTTTAACTATTTTTATCTGACTGTAGCAGGATCAGTTAAGATCCTCGAGGGCCTTTCAAGACCGTCTCCTGCCAGACTGTCGGCTGAAAGGAGGTGCCTTATTAAGGATAATATTTAAAAAGAACATCTGACACGGTATTTCATAATTAGACTTTGCATCTCGTCCGCGCTCTCAGGATGCGTCTGACAGCTTGTTCTGGGCTGGGGCCACCGAGCCCGCAGGGGATTGTCTCCCCACGTCCTTCTCGGGGTCAGACCTACCTGCTGGAGAGCCTGGGTCCTCCAGACCTCCAACTCCAGCCCCTGGTTTTGCTCCTCCCCGCTAAGGCCCCCCACCCGGAGCAGACATCTCTTGCAGCTGTCCCCACTGTCCACCCCAGATGACACCTGCCTCCTCGCCAGGCTGCCACCTCTGCTGTGCGCTAGAGCCCTGAGGCCTCTGCTCCACCAGGCATCTGGTCCAGATGGCCGCGTTCTGGAGTCACCCTGGGTGCGGGAATGAAGCTGCTCCAGTGGGATCGGCCCACAGGCAGGGACAGAGCTGAGGCCAGAGGAGCCAGGGCGAGAGAGGACAGTCACCTCTGTCCATCCTTGTGGTCCATCATCGTGGGATGATAACCCACGGTATTATCACGGGAAGGCCAGTCAGTGTGGGGTCTCTGTGAGAGCCGGGAGGCCCCAGCCCGGCCGGCGGGGAGGGGTGCTCCACATGCACATCTGGGCCACCACATCGGATCCCGTGGTGGGTTTTGCTTTGCACGTGGAGCCGATGCAGACCCACCTGTGAGGCCTGATTCTCCCAGACTAGGTCTGGACAGTCAGGCGGAGGGATCCTCTCTGTCCCCACATGTGGTGTGGGCACCACAAGTTCCCCTGGGGCCTCCCTAACTGGCTCAGATGCTACTACTCCCCGAGGTCCTCTTCATTCGGACTGTCATGGAGACAGAAGTCATCTCCAGGGCACAGGGAAAGAATGGTGGTCAGGAAAGAGGCTGAGCTGGTCCATGCTGTGCTCCCGTGGCATGGGGCCCACGTCCTCAGAGGGTGCACACCCCAGCCTGCATGCTCCTGCCTCCCCGGCAGACAGCGGCCCTGTTCAATGTAAGAGCACCCCCTTCGTCACCCGGGTCTGACGCTTACCACGTGCCCCATAATCATGAAGGGAGTGGCAAACAGCAGCTTGAAAACCAAACCTAGCCTGACTGCATTCTTTCCAGAGAGCCAGGACTTTTATACCTTGCTTTTGATTGCCATCAGGAGAGGCGGCCCCGCTCAGGTTCCCCAGGATCTCTGCCGTGCTCCCTAATCTTACTGCCCGCCCACCGTATTAGCTGGTAGCACCTGAATGGCCCAGGTAGACATGCGCACTTGCTACCCTGAGAATAAGTAAATGAAAGGCAGGATTCTGATAAGGAGAAATAAATATTGAGACAGTGCAGATGGAAGGGATGCAAGAATGAAAGGCTCGATGTGGGGGACACTCCCTGGCGTGTTGGGAGCCGTGAGAAGTCAGCTGGGGCTGCCACAAAGGAAGGAATGTGCAGGCAGGTGAGAGTCTGATTATAAATCGAGGTGGAACGGGACCCGCTCTCTGGGGCCAGGACACTGGAAATCTGACCTTCGCCCAAAGTTTCCCGAGACTATCATTCTCACTCCGTCTTGGCGTGTTTGTTCTATCTGTAAACCATCTGTTCTAAAATTCGCCTTTTAAAAATGTTGCCTAACTTAAAAAAAAAAAAGTATCCTCCTCCCAAGGGATCAAATTCATGATTTTCATATAATGTCTATGTTTCTTCCGATATACATTAATGGAGCGTCGCAGTGGCTCAGTGGGTTGGGCGTCTGACTCTTGATTTCCGCTCAGGTCATGACCTCGGGGTCCTGGGATTGAGCCCTGCTTTGGGCTCCCTGCTCAGTGGGAAGTCTTCTTCTCCCTCTCCTGCTCCCCCTGCTTGTATTCATTCTCTCTCTCTCTCTCTGTCAAATAAATAAATAAAATCTTAAAAAAAAAAAAAAAACAAGACTGTGACAAAGGCTTTCATTTAAAGGAAGCCACTTTTTTGGGAAAACAAATCAGCATTGATCAATTGGGGCATCTTTTCTCAGCTCTCTGAGTCTGGGATGTAGAATCCCTTTTGACTTTTCATCTCTCAATCTCAATGATTCTCAGAATTGTGTTCATTTTCCCTTCTCCTCTCAAGTTCTCCCAACCTTCCTCTGCTGACCTGGACATCATGTGTGGGGTGGGCCAACATCACCCGAAGCTCAGCATGGCAACAACTGAACTCGCTCTGAGTAGACGATGGAGCCAGCCCATAGGGCTCAGAAGCCCGCCCCACCACTCAACAGCTGCATGATTAAGAGCACATTGCCTAGCTTCTTCACGACCCAGTTTCAATATCTGTAATGGGGATGTATTTGGGATGATAATGCTATCTCCCTACTAGAGTCGTTGGACCGAGTTAAAGGAGTTCAAGCATGCACACACTTAGAACAGTGCCTGGAACATAAAAACACTCCCTATGTGTGAGCTATCGTTACAGTTATGACTTATTATTATACCCTGCTAAACAGATTCCTTTCCCAAATACCTCATTCTCCGAAGTTCTCAAGTTCGTTTGCTTCCCTCCTTCTCTGACATCCAGCTTTGCTATCTCCCCCTGGGAGGAGGCCATGGGATTCACCCCCTCTGTCCCACCAGATTGCCACTCCCAGGACATTCTCTGTTCATTCACTTCATGCTCAGCTCAGGACACCAGCCTCCAGCAAGCTGCCTGTCTTAGACCTCACCCCCATTCATCCAACTAGGCCTAGATCACCTTTCTGCTTCTCTGTCTGGAACATCCGATATTTCCCTACTTCCTAACCACTCAAGAACAAGCTTTCTGAAAGGCCTCACATAGTCCTATCACCCATATGTCTTAATGTCCCTACAGGCATTGTCGCCCTGGGTCAGATCTTCCTACCACTCCCCACTGGGTGGACTCAGATCACCTTGTGCACTTCGCACTGCACTGCCGCCTCCCAACCTTAAAACTGCCTTCATGGTTATATAACCAAGTTCCCTTCCTCCAGGAGCACTTCTGACTCTCATGGCTGCCCTCATGTCCCAAGGAGCTAGCAGAAGACCTGGACTCATTCCTCCCCCACCTCTGCTGTGTGAGCTTGTGGGAGCAGAACCCGACTAGGCTGGCTAATCACAGTCTTTGCGAAGCCACGATGATTGGTCCAAGTGAGTCCGCTGAGCCCATCAGAGTCCTTCTAGAGGGCTACAGAGGTTGGTCCAAGTGGCCAGCTGAGCCACTCAGAGACACTCCTGAGGAGTTTCTAACTGGGGCCCGTGGGGTAAGCTTCCTTCCGCTGGGAGGCAAGCTCCAAACTACCCCCGGGGAAAAGTGCCAGTCGGGTGGGGAGGGTGACACACAAGAAAGCAAGTCCTGAGAGCATCAGTTTCTCTGCTTTCCAGATGCCCCTGGCCTCTCCGTGATTTCACATGAAAACACCACCAGAATCTTGCCAATGAATAACCACCTGCGTTTTCTAAAAAGCTATTTAGAGTTGGTTTATATTTTTGGAAAGTAAAGAAAGCTTATTATCCAGTCTTGATTAAGTGTGTATATTTTTTTGCTTGTAGTTGTTCACGTATATGAGTCATCTCTCTCCGTTAGGGAAGGGATTGGGTCCCGTGCTTCTCTTATGTCTCTCTCAGGACTCAGCACAACCTTGGGCACAAAGCAGGTGCTCACTACGTACTTAGGGCCATAGAGTATGTCACAGTCAGCCTGGAGGTCCCATTGCCAACAGGAAACTTCCACCTTTTCTGGCGCTAGCCTATGAGAGCACCAGTCACAAATGTGCAAGAACTGAGTCACAGAGAATTATGGTTTTCTCAGTAAAGGTTGCTTAAAACAAAAGCCCATTTATCTGCCTGCAGAAGACATTTAATCAATTTACATGAGGGATTTCAAAATTAGTCAGACTGTAATGAACTATGAAATACTGATTAATGCATTTTTGCAATGTTTGATTAGAAACTTAACACGTATGCTAGCACATTTTTACCATTACAGCATTTATATGTTAATATTTTGTTTCCTACAATTGCCAGAATAGATACTCTGAATTGCAGAACCGGAGTGTATTTCTGGTTAACAATATGTGAAGCCTTTTTACCAGGAAGTGCTTCTTGATGCTAAAAAGGTGTTGGTTTTTTTTTTGGTTTTTTTTTTTTTTTTTTTTTTTGGAGGGTGGAGGGGAGTCACTCAAGAGGTACATTCCATTTGGAGCTGATTATTGGCTGTTAAATTATTTGGAGATCCTCCAGAAACAACTGGGAGAGGAGGCCACCCATCTCCCACCTGGCCCTCCCCTAACAACCAGGCATTCTCCAAAAGAGGAACCATCCCAATATTACGATCCCGATTTTATGAGACAGAAGGAGCTGAACTCTTTTGGCCAGAATTTGAAATAAGCACCACAAACCAAAATGTTTATTAGGTTCCTCCCCAGACAAAGGAAATTAACTGACTATTAACCAGAACATTTTGAAAAATGCCCTCGGACTTATGGAGATCACAGTTTTCATTTGGGTTGCCTCCAAAGACTTCTGTGTCCATGTACTTCATACTCCAGAAGGCAAGTGAGTCTCTTTCGTGTAACGTGAATTCCCTTCTCCTGGCAACATCAACCAACCCAGAACATCGGGTGAGTCCTGAAAGGGACAACACTTTGAATTGTGAGAATCCAATCAATTAGGAGTATGACCTTACAATTTTAGTTACTTAAAATAAGTCCCACTTGTACACATGCAGAAAACCTCTAAAGAGGTGAATTGATACACATACGACATACACACACGCGCGCGCGTGTGCAATGTGTTAAAAATTAGCAACTAGGGCAGCCCGGGTGGCTCAGAAGTTTAGCACCACCTTCAGCCCAGGGCATGATCCTGGAGACCCAGGACCAAGTCCCACTTCGGGCTTCCTGCATGGGGCCTCCTTCTCCCTCTGCCTGTGTCTCTGCCTCTCTCTGTATGTCTCTCTTGAATAAATTTAAAAAATCTTAAAAAAAAAAAAAAGCAACTAAAGAATTTGAAAATAGGTCCACACAGTAAGTTTCTAAAAGCACAAACATCCTGAGCACTGCCCCAGCCAGGAGACCATCTGACAAACGCTGGTTTTGAAAGGTACCCTAGGGGAAGTTCCATCTCCGTAGAGCATGCTAACTCCAAAAATAAAAAAATACACAAATGCACTCCCATTGTGAAGAGGGAGAGGTCACATGTGTGAGTGTGCACATGAGCGCACGTGGTGAAAGGAACACACTTCATGATTATCACAAGTGCAAGCAATTATCTCGCGTTTAGATTTTAAACCTCCTCAGAATTTTAAAAATCATTATTTTGCAGGATCGCCATTATTCTGATTCATTAGCAAGGCATACTTATTAGGATCTTAAAATAACCAGGCTGCTGGACATGTAAAAACATGTTTCTTGCCGTCATGACAACCAAATAACAACAATAATGCTCACATCCGAATGACTATGGGGAACAAAGTTATTGTGCCTGAATATAGATAAGTTAATTATGGAATCATCAAAAGAACAACAGCTCTGTCAATGCAAAGATGATTCTAAAATAATCAATAATGACAATCTTGTTTGGTAATTGGCTATTTGTTTCCAATATGGGATCTACGTTTAGTCTGCATGGAAATGCAGCAGGCTCTTCAGCCAGGAGGGGAAAAAAAAAAAAAAGGAAAATCTTTCAGTTTAGGGTTGGTGGTTGTCAGTAGCAACAAATAATGGAAAATTGCCATCTGGCTTCTTTTTTTTAATGAGATTTGAATAATCAATTTAATAATGGATAGAGCACTTGCTTACAGAAATAATCCATTGTCATCGCTGGGAAAAAAAAAAAGAAAAAAAAACTTTGGCACAAAAGACAAAGCTCTGCAGTATGACTATAAGGTAAAGCAAATAAACATCTATGTACATGCCACAATTTTTATTTTCACTGCTGACTTTACATAAACTAGAGAATAACTCTTCCTTCTATATGCTTAGCTCTTCACATTCAGTGTTTAATAATCAGGACAAAATCTACAGAGCAGTTGGCTTGCTATAGGCATTCAACTCTACTGATGGCTCATGGAGAAGATGACACACACAAACGGGGAGATTTTTTTTAACACATTTTCTTCCCTGTCGTCATGTGACATATAGTGGGAGAGGCCCGATTTCAGCAGAACGGAAGGAGCCGGAATGCATCTGGCTGTGGTGTGTGGGTGTGTGCGCGCGTGTGTTTCCTCTACACAACTGCCTCGGAGGAAAAGACTATTTAGGAAAGAAGAGGAGGATGACACCGAGGTTCAGGGTGACTCATTCATTTACACGATAACAATGAAAATAGCAGGGAAAGGTGTTCCTACCCCATGCAGAGCAGGAATGATGACACCATATAGGGCTTGTGTCATGTCGGTGTGTGCTTTTTTAAAAATGAAATATGCGTGTGTGGGATCCCATTGGCCTCAAAAGATCCTTGAAGCTTTTACTCAGACATTCACCATGTGGTTTGAAGGAGAAATAGGGGATGGATCCCAGGCCCTGCCAATTTTGGGAGGTGGAATTTGGTCTCCCAACAGCGGCGTCCAGGTGTGCTGACCTGTCTGACTGGAAGGTGGGGATTCTCATGCCTCCTTGGCTTGAAAACGTGAGGGTGGGAGGGGGGATGGCCCTGCAGAGCCCTGTCTGCTTGCTCTTTCTCTGAAACTCCTGATCCTCCGGGCCTGAAATTTCCCTCTCCTCCTGCACTGCTTCCTCCCCTTGGTCTCTATCCTTCTGTTACATCCCCTCCTCCCAGGGGCACAGTGTTCGCCTCCTCTCCCTCCTCTCCGAGGAGAGACTGTTTCCTCTTCACCCCTGCCCCTCCCCCAGCCCAATCCACTTTTAATTCACTCCCAGGAGACCTGCAGTGACTCCGGCCATCCCTGGGTCAGGGTCCCATTAACTCCCTTCGCTCATCAGGGAAGTTGAAGCTGGTTTCCTTTCATCCCTGAGACTCCCTCTGCAATGTGACCTTGCACCGGACATGGGTGCTCCCACTCGCACCCTCCTTGTGGCTGGGGCTGGTGGCTCCCCTGCCCGGAGCCCCCCAGAGACCACACACACACACACACACACACACACACACACTTGCCCTGCGCCTCCCGGGACCCCCTCCCCACTTCTAGCAAAAGCAAAGACAGCCATGTCTTTCATCCACCCACAACCCTCTGAGCCATCGCCCCTCGTACCATCTCCACCCAGATTCCTGTTACGTCCTCATCATCACAAACAGATTCAGTCCCAACAGGGCCTGAGTGCTGGCGGGCAGGTGCATTAGACTGCTCTGTCTGCTGCAACAAAACACACAGACTGGGGGGCTTAACGACAGACATTTATTTTCTCTCAGGGCTGGAAGCCACAGAAATTCAAGATTGAGGTGTTGGCATCTTTGGTTTCTCCCGAGGCCTCCCTCCTTGGCTCTCAGATGCCCGTCATCCTCCTTGGTCCTCACCTGGTCTTTCTTCCACGCGAGGGCAAAGGTGTGTCTGTCTCTTCATGTGTCCAAATCACTTCTTCAAAGGACGCCAGTCCGATGGACTAGGACCCACCTTAAAACAGCAGCCTCGTTTTAACTCGATTGCCCACATAGGCCCTGTCTCCGAATACAGCCACATTCGGAGGCACAGGGCTTAGGGCGTCAACAGAGGTAACATGTTGGGGGGCACGATTCAGCCCGTGGTCACAGTGAGGACACCGGAGGACATGCACCCAGGGAGGAAAGGAAACCAGTAGGTCACAGTCCTGGGAGGCCCAGGAGGCCTGGGGCAGGAAGGGGAAAGAGAGTTGGATCCCTAAGGCCAAGATGAGAGGGGTTTAAGCAGGGGCTCCTGGGTGGCCCAGTCGGTGAAGCATCTGCCTTCGGCTTAGGTCATGATCTCAGGGTCCTGGGACCGAGCCCCGTGTTGGGCTCCCTTCTCAGTGGGGAGCCTGCTTCTCCTCTCCCTCTGCCCCTCCTGCTCATGCACGCTCTCTTTTTCTCAAATAAATATATTTTTTAAGCAGTAAAACCTGACGCCCAGAGACCAGAGCTGTGGGGCAGGCCAATGAGGAAGAGCAGAGAGGGAATCCCGAGACCTAGTGACCGGGCTGTCCCTGGCGCCCATGAAAAACAGAGTCGGCAGCTGGAAGCCGGATCACCAGGCCCTGAGCAGCTAAGAGGAGACAGGGAAGCAGAGGCCAGGGCACAGAGAGGATTCCTGTGAGAAAGAGGCCTGGGAGAGGGCCAGGATGGGGGTACTAAGCTGGGGTGACGGGGGAGTGATTATTATAGAAGAAACAGAATGGCCAAAAACCAATATTGCTTATTCAGTCCGTATACACTACGGCCAAAAACCAAAAACATTAGTATAGAGAAAAGTAACCAGATGTTCAAACTAGGTTTATTACGATGACCACTATAATAGTAATAATTATAATATTACGTATGATTATATGATTATATAGGATATAATTATAGTATTGCTTCTTCATGGGTCAGAGATCCGATGAACACGTTATAACCATCATTTCACGGGAGCACCATCTCTGCCAACCCCTGCGGGGACGTAGGCACCGGGATATGGGAAAGCTCGGGCACGTTGGTGGGCCCCCATCATCACTGACAGAGTCACTTCGAGCCCCAGCTCCTGCATAACCCGGCGACTTCGCAGGGCAGGGAAACACCAGCGGGTGTTTAAGCTTATCTTAAGCTCAAGCTTCTTCCCAAATTTAAAGTAGTGTCCTCGTGCCACCCTCCCTGCCCTGAGAGCCCCGGGTGCTGCAGCATCAGTGACACCCCCCGGGGGGCACCCAGGGGAACCACGCATCACGGCGGCCACACCTGCACGTGGATTCAGGCCTGCAGCTCGTGAACTGTCGCGTTAGGTGTTTGATCTGGAATCCCAATTACAAGCAGATCCGAAGGGTGAGGTGGTCTTCCATAAGAGGACAACTCCTCCAAGCAGAAAAGGTTTGGCCTTTGCATCTAAGGACGAGGTCTTTGTGCTCTATTCACATCAGGCAAGAAGCCTTCGCCATAGGAGGAGATTTCATGAATACTCTAGACCCTTTCTGGCTGTAGGAGAGGAGACTTCTCTGTCTCCTCTCTCAGAAAAGCCCCCTTTTCTGTAGAGCCTTACACAATGGTTAGAGCCATCAGCCCCACAGTGATGAACAGGTTGGCAGGGGCTCGAGCCCGAACATGGCTCAGAGCTGGTGGCTTCACACGAAGCCATCGTCAACCTTCGACCTTAGGCTCTCTCCACATCGTGTGAGAATCTAAAACCTGCTCTTCACGAAGCAGGAACGGGCATTCCCTGAGGACGGGGTGGTGACCAGCACCTCTCCCCGAAAGGACCATATGCGGAGTGGTGCGGAAGGAAAGAAAGGCACGGGCAGGCTGCCATTCGGCAAGGAGAGGGTGATTGACTCCAGATGGGGTGATAAAGATCAATTACTGGGGCTTGGAGTTATGACACCAACAAAGTTACAATGACATTAGCACAAAGAGAGAGACACAAATCCATTACAAAGATACAATCAAATATTCAAAAAAGCCTGGCACACTCATTACTTATTCATGCTAATACAAGTATATTAAGAAATCTAAACAGTGTTAGCGCTCAATCACTCACAAACCAAATGAGGTTTTGCATTTATCAGACCCCAGTCATCAGCGCCCAGTATAGCTGTACAAAGGTGGTAATGTGACATAACTGGAGATATTTATATCAGCCTACATGGACTGAGAGATACACTAGGATTTATTAAACTGAGTAATGCCGTCACATTCAGCAGAGCAATAAAAGAAATAACTGTGCAGAAGTCATTTCCCCAGACAATAAGATTTACCTTTGCAATCTCTTAAAGATGTTGTATCTGTTTTCAAAGGGTCGCTGGCAGCCTTTCCGACCTTAATAAACTATTTACAGATTAATTTTTTTCAACAAAGGATAGGGTGCCCAAAAGTAGGTTCAATCCTCAAAGAGCCGCAACAGACGCTCTCAGCCTCCCTCTCCCTGATGACTCGGAGCCCAGGCAAGCATATTCCACTTTCACAGGGACCCCGTCTTTTATTAAGTGACACGACCTCAATTTCCAATAAAGAGAAGTCCGTTCCGGACTCTGAGGGGCAACCCCTGTACTGCACAAGCACACAGATTTGGGGGAGCCTGAGCGGACATTTAATGAGACACACAAGTTTTACAGTGGGGCCGCAGCGGGGAACACAATGGAAGGTTCTAGAAAATGGATCAACCTCCAGCATGAGAGTTTCTTCGTAAGTTCAGCTCTCCTCTACCTTCTGGGAGATTTCTGCTGCCCTGGCTTCTGAGATAAGGCTCTCTCTTTCCATCTTCTCGGCCTGCTTTGGTGGCCTCTACTTCCCAGGCACTCATCATGAGAATTGCCTACATTTCTATTCTCGGCTCCACCTCTTCCCTCTCCCTGGCTGATCTCACTCACGCCTACAGTGTCCAGGGCACATACACTCTATAATTCACAAAATTATATCTCTGGCCCAAATCTCTCTCTGAGATCTTGGAGCCTGACCTGGTTGCCCACCCTAGCACCACCATCCTGTCAGGTACCCAGAAGGCCTCGGAGTCTCTTTTGATTCTCCTTCACTTAGCAGTTAGTCACCTGTGAAGCATCTCCATCCCCTCCATCTTTCATCTTGGGAAATGCCCTAGACCAGACCCTCAGCCTCTTTCTCACCCATTGCAATCATCCCCTTCCATCTCTCCGGCCCCACCAAATGATCTTTCTGAAATGCCCCTTGTCATCAGAATCTTGTTAACCATCCCTGCCAAAATGGCTGTGAGCGACCTACAGAGTGAAGTCCACACGCTTTCCCAGTGTGCACCCAGGCCCTCAGCTCTCAGTAAGCATGTGCCCTTGTTGACCTTGAGGCATTTGCAAGACGCCTATATTGTGACTGCCCCCAAGGGCTCTGTGCACTGTCCTCCTGCTTGTCTGTGTAACCAGTGACTAGACATCCTTTTTCTCCCTCCTTCGAAGCCTGGCTCAAATGCATCTCGTGGGGTAATAGCCTGAATCAGCTACCCTCAAGCTGTGCTATGCAGGCCCCATGCTCTCCTCTCCACGACTCCCCTTGAGATGTTTATGTGGCCACTGTTGAATCCCACAACAAGCTGCTAAAGGTCTGGCACTGGCACGGTGCCTCCCTCACTCTAGCAATGCAGGACTGGCCTGGTTCCTGGCCCACAGCAGATTCTGCCCTACTCATTGCAAAAAGGTCCCGTTTCCCTCTCTACAGTGTGTGATGGCCAGACTTTGGAATCAAAGTCTAACGAGGTTGTGTCTGGTGCCAGCCAGAAGAGAAAACTCTTTCCAAATAATCCATGTCATATTCGATGCAGGTCATCTTGAGGAGCTCCACAGCACTGTGCTAATCACTCTAAAAGACAAAAGCAAAGACACTCCACTGCTATCTCTGGCCGTTCATAGTCTAAGTGAACAATTCTAAGCCGTGATTCCAAGCAACATAAAAACTAGCATGTACCAGCATGGCCCAGTTGAAGGCCAGCCACTTGCTGGAGTAAAGGTTTGGGAGCTTAGGGTCAGAATGCTCCACCATAGACCAGCTGTGAGTCCTTAATCTCTGGTTCAGTGCCCTTGCCTGAACATGTCTTCCAGGCAACAACACTAACATCGACATCATAGGTGTTGTTAGAAGGTTAAACCCTGTGGGCTAGGACCTTATCCCCCTCCCCCCCCCCCCACTCATGGGTGTAGACCCACTTAGTGGGCACTTGGCGATACTTAAGAAGGAAGAAATCAGTGAATGAGAGAATGGAGAACACTATATCAAAACATGGGAATTTGGGGGGAGAGATACTTCTTAATGTGAATCTTCAAAGAAGTTCAGAATATAATCTGAATTTGGTGTTTTTGGTTCCATGCTTCAAGAAAAATATTCCAACCCATCTTCCATGTTCAGATTCATATTTTCTAGTTCATATGTTCTAGTTCACAGTCTCCAGTAATTCAAAGCACACCCCTCATCTCTTCATCCCCTACAAGGGACATTCCTTTTGAATGCCCAAGGGGGAAGCTTGCACTTTTGTCTATTAAGGGTCAGCAGCAGCCCTGTCTTCTTCCCTAACACATTCACCAAGCTTCACTATACCCCACACCCCTCTTTGAAGGAACAACGCCTCTGCAAGCTCTGGATACCCTGAATCTGGGCTGATGTCAGCTGATCTAGACAAGTGGAGGCAAAGGGAATAATGGATAGCAGACTGTTGTTAATCAGAATAGAAAGCCACAAATAAGAAATCAACAGAATATTATCAATATTATCATTATCAATACTCCCACACAGGCCCTGCAATGCATTCCCCAACTGATAGAAGTTCTATTGAACAAAACCTCAGTATAATTTCTGCCTTGAGGCCTGATCTCTCTCTTCAGGCATCACCAAACCTTTGTAAAATTAAACGCTGTTTCCCAGTATCTTGAATTTTAAAATGAAACAAAATAAAATTTACAGTTTGTTTCAGTACCTTTTCAACTACAGAAGTTAAAGTTAAAACTCTATTTTTCTAAATAGAATCACTCCTTTGATTTACTTGTATTTTTTAAACCTAGCACCTCTTTGGGAGAAAAGGATGGAAAGTTTATTTAAAGAAATAATGGCTGAGAACTTCCCAAACCTGGGGAAAGATTTGGACATCCACATTGATGAAACTAACAACTTGCCCAAAAATCTCAAAACAAAAAGATCTTCTCCAAGACACATTATCAAAAAGCTCTCTAAAATCAAAGACAAAGAATTTTAAAAGCAGCAAGAGAAAAAAAAAGGTTTCATACAAGAAAACCTGTATAATGGTATCAGATTTCTCAGAGTCAGGAGAGAATGGAATGATATATTCAAAGTGCTAAGAGAAAGAAACTACCAACCAAAAATATTTTATCCAGCAATGTTGTCCTTCAGGAATGAAGGTGAGATTAAAAAAAAAAAAACTTTCCCTAATAAACAAAAGCTGAGGGAATTCATCACCTTTTAATCCCCTTACAAGAAATATTAAGAGGAGTTCTTCAGGCTGTAACATGAAAACATAAGAAAAAACACAACACACTGGTAAAGGGAAGCATATAGCCAGATTCAGAATACTCTAATCCTCGGGATCCCTGGGTGGCACAGCAGTTTGGCGCCTGCCTTTGGCCCAGGGCACGATCCTGGAGATCCGGGATCGAATACCACGTCGGGCTCCCGGTGCATGGAGCCTGCTTCTCCCTCTGCCTGTGTCTCTGCCTCTCTCTCTCACTGTGTTCCTATCATAAATAAATTTAAAAAATTTTAAAAAAAATAACAGAATACTCTAATACTCTAATATGGTGTGTTAACTATGTCACGATAAAGGCTAAATGACAAAAGTATTGAAAATACTCTAGCTACTGAAATGTGTTCACGGATATACACAATATAACAAGATGTAAATTGTGTGATGAAAGAATAATTCTACATATGCAAATATATTAATGTGATACACCACATTCATAGAATGAAAGATAAAAATCATATGATTATTTCACTACATGCAGAAAAAGCATTTGGCAAATGCCATTTGTTCATGATAAAAACACTTACAATGGGTATAAAAGGGACATATCTCATCACAAGAAAGGCCATGCCATGACAAAGCCACAGCCAATATCATGCTCAAAGGTAAAAACTTGAAAGCTTGAAAGGCAAGGGTATTCAACATGGTACTAGAAGTTTGAGCCAAGGCAACAAGGCAAAAAAAAGAAAAAGGCATCCAAATTAGAAAGAAGTAAAATTGTCTTTGTTTGCAAATGATATGGTCTTACATGAAGAATATCTTAGAGAATGAATCAAAAGTTGAAGAATACAAGATTAACATACAGAAATCAGTTGCGTTTCGACACACTAACAACAGAATATCTCATAAAGAAATAAAGAAGACAATCCCATTCACATTAACATCAAAACCCAATAAAATACTTGGGAATAAACTTAAGCAAGGTAGATGTGTTCAGTGAAAGATGTAAGATTTTTATGAAAAAAAAGTTGAAGAAGCCACAAGCAGTAGGAAAGAATCTCATGTTCACGGATCAGAAGAACTAATATCATTAAAATGTCCATACTATCCAAAGTCATCTATGGGATTCAATGTGATTCCATTGCAGAATTAGAAATAGAAAGAAAAAAAAACAGTTCTAAAATTTATGTGAAACCACAAAAGACCCCAAATAGTCAAAGCAATGCTGAGAAGAACAAAACTAGAAGCATCACACTTACTGGTTTCAAACTATATTACAAAGCTATAGGAATCACAGCAGTGTGGTTGTGGTGTAGAAATAGACACATAGGCCAATGAAACGGAATCAAGAACCCGGATATAAACTCAAGCACGTGCCGTCAACTAATTTTTGACAAGGGAGCCAAGAATACTCAATGGGGAAAATTTATGGAGTCTCAGCCTTTCCTTTTGGCTTGTAATTTAGTACCCTCAACTCCTCCAAGCACTCTGCTACTCACCCATCTGCTTCCTACCTTCCCACCTTCCCAAATCCTATTGTTGCTATTTTATCTTTTTATCTCCCAGTTTTTCTTGTCCTTGTGCCTTTCAAAAATACAATTTCCTGCCTTTTTAGTAGAGTTGCAGGAAGGAGACCCAAACCCTACTGTATGTAATTTACAAAAGGTTGTCTAGAGGCACCCGGGTGGTTCAGTGGGTTAAGCATCCGAATCTTGATTTCTGCTCAGGTCCTGATCAGGGGGTCCTGAGATTGAGCCCCATGTCAGACTCTGCACTCAGTGGGGAATCTGCATCTCATCTCCCCCCATTCATTCGCTCAAGCACTCTTCCCCTCTCTCTCTCTCTCTCTCTCTCCCTAAATAAGTAAATAAATAAAATCTTTTAAAATAAAGGTCTATAGGATCTATGCTACAAATATTTTCTTCCAGTCTGACACTTGCTTTTGCCTCTGCCTCTGCGTATGGTTTCCCCATAGACAGAGTTTTTCTTTTGACCTTTACATTGACAAATATGGCAATCTTTTTGTCTGCTGAGTGTGAAGTCTTGTAAGAGAAGACCTTACCACCATGCTTTCTAAGCACTGCTCCTTTAGGGTTTCAAGGTATCCTCTGGCCAACACTGGTTGTAATAAAGAAAGCCAGAACTCTAAAACTCTAATCACCCCTTCCCTGAGAACCTTCATTCCACCAGCTGACAAATCTCTGATAATTTGGGGGACTTGTAATTGACCTGCATGCTTCATCCTCCCCATTTAGAAATGCAAAGCCCACTTCCCTAGATAGGATGCATGTTGAGTCCACACCGAGAGAGCACCCATCCCCCAAAAACTACGTTTGTGCCTCTTAGGGAAAAATCCCCTCTGGACCTCTGCCCTCCCCCAAGTGTGCTTCATTAGCCATGCTACTCAAGGCCATGCTCCCACTGGGCGCAGCTCTGTAGAGGAGCAAAGCCGGCTCCAGAAGCACTCAGACAGGGCTTGGCTTGATGCCATTTGTAAGCAGTGACTGATAAATCCAAAGCTTTGGATCAGATAAAACTTTGATAAATGGTTTCTTAGTGCACTGGTAGCAATACCTACTCCTGTCTACTCTGAGCCACCTGCTACAATCAGCTTCATTTTGTTTAATCAACAGCACAGGCAACAATGCTTGAAAGCCATCACGCCAGTGAGAGATGGTAGAGATAGTCCCCTGCTAAAGGGGACCGTGAAACAGAAAAGTACAAAAACTCCCATCCCTGTTCAGAAACCCCAGGGCCCAGCTAGTACAGCTCATCTTCTTCCATCTTGGGTATCTGAATAGAAACAAAGGTAGCATCATATGTTGGACTATAAGAGACCCCTGGGCCTGTACACACCCCTTAGTTGGGTGTAAGTCACTCAACTTTGGTTCACCTGTACCCAGAGCAGGTGGCACAGCAGCCCCAACTCTCCCCAGAAAAAGGAAAAGCCCACCCCTCCTTCCTCATGTTGGTAAAATCACAGCTCTGCCCTCATCTTATCTGTGACATCGGGCCTATTCACCCACATACCCCACTCCATGAATCAGAATCACTCAAATAAAGAAGTTGCATTGGCCTAGCAAAAAGGCAAGCAATTTGTGCCTATTCATGATGGAAAAAGCATTTGAAAATCCAAAAAGTTCTCCAAAAATGCAGGTGCACAATTCAGTCTTGCTCAGGCCCCACCACACGGGGCAGCTCCACGCATGGAGCACCCCACCAACAATTTCAGAGCCTTTCCCCACAGACTAGGAATCTTGTCTCATCAGCCCTCACCACTTTCCATGGAGATGAAAAAAAGGACACAGTGTTCCCAGGAGGGACGTTCGGTGAGATGAGATGAGTAGACCTACTCAGTCTCCCGTTCACAGTTCCTGGCAGAGGCAAACATGGCCAGACCCACAACTGTGGCCCAACGTCCTTGGGCTTGAAAACTCTTTGAATCTGTCGCTTCCTTTGCAAAACAGAGAAAGGGTGGCCTGGGCTTGGGAGACTGCAAAATCTGATTTCAAAGCCCAGCTCTGTCACTGTCTTGCTATGCAACTCTGGGCAAGTTAATATACTTCTCTGAGCTTGATTCCTTATCTGTAAAATGGAAATTTACACCTCAAGGTGTATTCATCATACACTTAGTCATTCAGAAAATACTTATTCAACTCTTGCTGAGCTCCAGGCAGTGTTCTAGGTGCTGGTGATGGTGGGGAACAAATGTCTAAACTATATAGGGTGCAGTACAGCATGTAGGTGCTAAGCAAATAATGACTGCTATTACTCTTACTATTGCTAATGAGTTTTGTCATGAGAAGCAACTGGAATTAAAGGATGTTAGTGCATTTTATAAGTGTAAAGCTCTCTGCAGACATTAGCTAATATTATTTCTTCTATGGGTCAAACTCTAAGAGAAAGTCAATTGGTTACCCTCAGCCTCTTTCATTGTTCCAAGATAGCTGCCGTCAATTCTTACTACATCTCCTGTCTAACTGCACATAGCCATCATAAGATTCATGCGCTGAGTGGGCAGAGGGAGCATCAACCTTTCTCTCCCTCCAACTCCCAAGGTGCCTTACATTTCTTGGCTCACTGTAGCTTTAAGCATAAATACCAGGATATAAATATATACATACATATATGTACATATATTTGCATATGTGTTTGTGAATGTATATGGTAGATAGATGATAGATGGACAGATAGATGATGGTAGATGATGGATGATAGATAGATGGATGGATAATGATCTGTTGATTGCTTATCTACAGTAAAGACTCTTTAAGAAAGCCCTAGGATGTTGAATGCTCTACAAAACTAAACTGAACCCCTCTTGCCCCTAAAAGAGGCTAGGCTACAAAAAAAAGAGGAAAAAGGGCAAGAGGAGGTTCAGTTGGTACTGCTGGTTCCAACCCCAGCAAGCCATCGAGCTATACTAGCCAAACTCAGAATAGGAGGGCCAGAGCAAAACCAAAGTTAAGCCACAGTCATTGTGCATGGCTCAGGACTCAAGTTACTGAAGCGGTTGATGTCGCTTTGGAAAGAGGCACCTTGTCTATGGGCCTTTGTCGGAGCATGACAAGTGGCTGCCGCTAGAAAGGCATGCATCAGGGAGAGAGAGCAAGAGAGCAAGCTCACATTCCTGCAGAAAGTGAGTGGTGGTCAGTCCCTGCAGGGCCCGGGGCAACACCAAGAGTCACCATTGCTGGCTCCCGCTACAGTGGCCAGTAAGGCACTGTGGAGTATCCTCCTGCCCCAGCCCTGTGGCTCTCTGGGTCCCTCCAGCCCCTTCCAGCGCCCACAAACCAAGTAGCAACAGACACATCTGGGAGACTTTCAGGCACTGCTTCCTCCCTTGAAGGTACCCCCAGTCACAATGGTAAAATCAGGATGGAAACCCAAAGACCCATTTTTGTACTTAATTTCCATTGATTAAAAAAATATGTAAATGCAAAGATGTTGACACTATTAAGCCATTATGGTCTATTGTGCAATTATTTCTTTGATAGTTCATGACGGCTCAATTGGAGGCATAATGGACTATTATGCAATGACATCTCTGCTGAGTTTTTTTGCTTGTTTTCCTCTTTTCCTTAATTTTCTTTCCTTCATCTTCCCTCCTTTAAAAAAAAAGAGAGAGAATTTTTCATTTGCAGATCATTGACTTTTTAATGTCAGATTATTTACTCAATAGTCAATAACGATGCCTTTGGATTCATTATGGGCTATCGTGTAAATAGCTAATTGCATTAATTACAGCCTTTTTACAAATGTTTAGTTTGCAGCTCATCACACCCATGGTCTGTGTAATTGCTGCTAGCGGGGCTGATGGGCAGGCACAAGCCCTGGGTGTCTGCTCGGTGACAGGGAGACGTCTGTTGCTTTTGTTCCAACCTGACCAAGTTGCAACCACCAACCACATCTGTGTGTGTTGGGGGGGGGGCTGCACACACGTGCATGTGCGTGTGTGGACACATGCATACGTAAAGAAGGGAGCTGTGGGTGTGTGCATTTGTTGATTATCTCACTTCATATTTATAAAAATGACAGGTGGTTATTCCTATGCAGCAGAAATTTGGCTTTGCAAACCATAACGCTAATTTATAAAAGACTTTTTCCATTGTTTCATGGCAGGGAAAGACCAACATGTTAGGAGATAGCGTGTTCCGTGAGGTCTTTTCCCTTTGCAGATTGTGGCTAGTTGAGAGTGGACTCAGACCCTGGCTCTGCAGAGAACAAACCTCCCGAGAACTGGGTGGAGACTCCTAAGTTCGCTGTCTGCTCGTAAACAGGGTTTTGTGTTTGTGAATTGAAATTCCTGTCAGCGCCGAGTTGTTTGGAAGGCATCTTGATATCTTCCCAGTGACATATTTCGCATGTGCATTTGAGGTAAACTGAGGCAGGAGATGGAAAAGGGCTGCCCTGTGTCCACAGGGGTTCACCAGGGGCTCCTTAGGTTAAGACGCCCATTCTCTGGTCTGGATGTGTTCTCCTTCCTAAGCCCCCACAGCACCTGTGCTCTGAGCCCCAGATCCACTGCAGCCCCTTCTTGCATTGCCCCCTCTGGTTCCCAATTCTTCTGGCTCCTAACCTTCCCCAGGACCACCCCATACCCTTCGCTGCTTGGGCTACACAGTCCCTGACCCGGTTGCCAGCTAAATGGATTGCCTTGCACGCCAGGGGTTCGCAGTACATTCAGAATTTGGCAAAACGAAAAACGAAAAGTCTTGGTCACTCTTTACAGACAATTCATAACCCCTCCCAGTGCTCAGATGGAGTCGGGATCCTGAGTAAGGAAACACAGAAGCGATGCTCTGCCCATGCCAGCAGAGCCATCCTCCACAAATAAGGCTAGCCACCCCTTGACCCCGGCCGCCAAGCACCACGTTTGCCTGCAAATGAACCAGTGGCAAAATGCCCATCCAATCCTCATCCCGGCCCAGGACGGAAGCTGCGAGGAACCACGACCGATCTTCATAGGCCACTGAACCCGGAGAGAGCATCCATCAACCAGGCAAACGCTATCTCATGCTCATTTTAATGCATTCCTTCCAAAATCTCACCGAGCTGGACATGGCCAAATGGAGTTCAAAATTAATAAGACTTCTGGGGACCCTGGGAGGCTCAGGGGTTGAGCGTCTGCCTTCGGCTCAGGGAGTGATCCCAGTGTCCTGGGATCGAGTCACCCAGTGGGCTCCCCACAGGGAGTCTGCTTCTCCTTCTCTCTGTGTCTCTCATGAATAAATAAATAAAATCTTTAAAAAAAATTAACAAGATTTCCTGAACATGACAAATAAAAACAAATTGCTTTCTCTACCTTAAAAAAAAATAATAAAGCTGGTGTTGGGGATTGTGGTGATTTCATCCAGTGCCCTCTCCTCTGTGACCGTGTGTCCATTGTCTCAGGCAATAAGACCTACCTTGGCAACTGGGAGCCAGAACCTGACCCACAGACACACAATCCTCACGTGGATTCTGCTGTGCACGGAAGCAGGAAAATACGTGCAGGTATTAAAGAGCATTTTCAAAATTTAAAGTCTGAAATAGTAAGGTTTGAAATCAAGTTTAGCCTTCAAAGAACTAGAAAGTTTACTTGCCCGGAGACCAGCCGGCAAGCATTCGAGGAGCAAACCTTTCTCAGGAATGTAGGGGGAAAGCCTCAGATGTTCTCCGTCAGGGGACCCGCGGCCTCTGCACGGCCGTGTGGGAGTGGTCCCCCCTACCTGCCCAGTGGTGATGATGTGCTGGAGGGCACCCCAGGCCTTCGTAGTTTCCGGTACTTGAGCTGAGCAGGCTGGTGTGATACGATACCTCATACCTGACTCCTACCTCTAGAATGTTTTCCTCTTCTCTCTGATACTTTTTGAAATACTAATGGTCAGTGATGATTCAAAAACACCTGTTAAGAGCAAAAGAAAATAAATATGTCCAGCCTGGAGGACAAAAAAGAAAATATACACAGGACTAGTTTAGATGAGATTGTGACAATTATCGTTCAACTGGGAGAGGAATCTGGAACCATAATGGAATAAAGTGCATTATGCTTTATGTGGTCCTGTTGTTTGCACATAGGGAGTAAATGCCACACACCTCTCCCATCTCTCAACTCTAGGTGCTCAAATCTATGCAGGCGGTTCCACTAAAATTTGAAGATTTGGAAAAAAGAAGAGTGAGAAAAGAAGAGAGCACGAAAGCTTGCCAACTGGAAAGTTCATTGCACTTCTGAGTCTTTCTTGCAAGAGTCAGAAACCAGTGCCAAGATAGTTGAAGTTAAAAAGTGAATTTATCAAATTAAAAGGAGCGAACTTGTCAGGAACACCCTCTGGGTGTCTCACGGAATCAAGTCCGGGAATGGTCTGGGTCTCAGGAGCGCTGGGAGGCAGAGCGTTCAGGCCCCTCACCCTCTCCTTGCCATTCCTTCTGTTTACTGCTTCTCCCTCCCTCTCTGCCAAGGTGAGCACCAGAGCTGCCAAACACACCCATGTTTCCGCTACTGGAGAGAAACAAACTTGTCTCCCTGGATCCCGAATCCAAAAACAGCCCAGTTGCCCCGTGCCTGTCCCGAACCCATCAACACTGGGATCATGAGAATCACAGCTGACCGCAGGGCCATAGAATGTAGGGCAAGAGAAAGAGTAGGACAGATTCTGCAAACGGGAGAGAGGGATAAGCAGAGGAAACAAGGAGTGGTCTCCACACACGGGCAGGACTTCCACTGGTCCATTAACTGTGACCACCTGTCAATCATCCGTGATGGAGCGCAGCTGGTGAGCAGCGACAGGGACCCACCTCAACCACAGTTGCAGACAATCAGCAAGCCCTTGCAACACAGACCAGCAGGAGAGGTAAGACATGGCTCCCGAACTCATGGAGGTTGGGGTCTCAGGGGAGAGAGACAGAGATTCACAGCTAGCCCTGCTGGAGACGGAATGGATTTAATTGGCACGCATTGCGCCAATTTGTCAATTGGTGGCAACAGCCAAGTCCTTGAGCCTGGTCAGAGGGTGGAGAGGGAGCAGATGGTGTCAAAGGGGGATTTGTATGTGTAGCTCTCAAAACCAGGGCTTGGGGGCAGAGCAGAAGGAAGGGGAAGGGGGCTGCTGCCTGCAGATCTCCTGGATTTTATGGCGCAGTAAGTGGGTCCACCCTCCAAAGCCAATGCCACATGTTGCCTACAATCCCTGATGAAAAGGTCCAGCCCCTCCACAGATCTCCTGGCAAGGGCACATAACTATATTTCCCCTAAGACCTTGAATAGTTCCTTACATAATTTCCCAGAGAAATGGTTCAGACCAGACTTAGAATTTGGGGGAGGTTCAGAGAAGCCAATATTATCCGGTCCAAAGACATAGCCTGGGAACTCCTAAGGTTTCTAACCATGGTCTCTGCAAGCCACAGATTTTTCCCAGGGCCCCATCACCAGCTCACCATCAAAACACTAAAATAGTTGCTTTGTGAAAACCATCCTTCTCCTCGTACACACCTGCCAGGTGTGCTGGGCGACACACACGGACCTCACTTGAAGAAAACCCAAAACTGATTTATCAGGGGGCGGTGGGGGAGGCATTCATAGGACGCCGGATGAATCATACCATAAATAATGCATTTCAGAATCCTCCTCTATACCAAGATCCCATGCAGCTTTTAAACATAAGAACCGGTTACCAAAAGCTTGTTTCTCATAACAGTTTCGGGAATATGCAAAACGCACCATATAATCAGCACATTCAGGACTCCAGGAAGCCTGGAGCTGAAAGTGGCCGTAGGAATATCGCAGCCCATTGATTCTTAAATTCTAGTATCCCCTGTGACACTTGGCAAAGAGACCCCCGCGCGCACCTTCGCAGACATTCGGATTCCCCAGGCCTGGGGTAGAACAAATAAGCACGATGCCAGGGAGCCAAGGATCACAGTTCGAGAAACACTGTGTCCACTGCTTAGAAGAAAGAAGCCCCGAGAGCTTTAGGGACTTCCAGGGACGCACGCAGGCTGGGCAGGGGCAGGACTAGAACCCAGGGTTTCGACGCCCCAAACCTTGCCTCTACCTCCGTGATTGATTTTTCCACCCTGTCTACATGATTAATGGCTTCGACAGCAAGAATATTTTATCTCTAATTCTGATAAGCAACAATTATTTCCCGGGGCGGGGGGAGCAAATAGAATATAAAGCAGAAGATAAGGCCGTTTTATAAATTGGAAGAGAAGCCTCCCGTCTCATATTAATCCACACAACTTTACTCCAAGACAATTGCATTTATTTTCTCTTATTTATTTATTATTTATTTTTTATTTTTATTTTTTTTTTTACTTTCCTTTGAACCAGTAAACTGAAAGCAAATGATACAGAGGAAAATCAAATGAAAGCTCAAGCCCTTCTCCAAAAGAAAAAAAAAAAAAAAAAGAACACCAGGCAAACTTTTAATGCAGATGATCCGGGAACAGTTTAATAGCTAAGTGACCCATGGTTTTTCTTAACATATATCCTCCCTCATTAAGGGAGAGAGAAGAAAAGAGCTAAGAGAACCAATGGATCCTCTGCCATTTCTTTTTCTTTTACTTAATTTTCCAGGTATCTCAGCATGATCTGAATAAATTATGCTGACAATACCATAATATAAATGATAAATCATCAACACAGGGTTAGTGATGTATTGCATGAAATGTAAATAATAACCAGGACTGCTAATTGGCTGGCTTCTTAAGAACAAAGCTGCAGCCGCGTGACTCCACCGGCCCGGCTGGTCATTAAGCATTTGTGCTCGTAAGCGGTTTCTGCGGCCGTGGACGGCAAGGCCCGGCCTCGCAGACAGGCCTTTGTGTGGACGTTCCCTTGGCCGGAGAGCACGTGGCGAGTCACAGGTGAGGCTTCTTTGTCCTTCCCGAGGGCTGGCGGGCGGGCACCTCACCTTGCTGCCACCAAGGCATCCTGTCCCCCCCAGGAGCCTCAGCGAGACTCTAAAAGGAAAACCTCTTTGTGTCAGTCACGTTGCCGAACCTTCTCGAAAAACTCTTCTGACTCATGTTGACTTCCCGGTTTGGTGGTGGTGGTGGTTGTTGTTGTTTTATTTTTTTTTCCCCACTTTGATAACGATTTGATTACAACTTCGTCTGACCAGAAACATAAGCTGTTTCTATGTGCTTCTTATTTTGAAAATACCTTGTTAGCATTCGTCATATGTTTATGGAGCTTAAAAATATATTTTGTTTCATTTTCCCAAACAAATCCTTCTGCTTTCTGACAGGGTTGAGATTTTTATCTACAGTGTTCCTACTGTGTCAAACAATGTCTTGAGGGGAAAAAAAAAACAAATAAATAACCTGGTGAATGGGGGGCACATTCATTCACTCAACTGAGAACAGCAGACATGAGGGTCGGTCCTGGGGGCACGTGGAAGAAGGGCCGTGGACCACGTTTTCCACCCCCAAAGCCTTGCATTCCAGGGGTGGGGGACAGGTAGAGAGTAAAGAAAGATAAACAGAGGGTGAAACAGTGCAGCGCGATGGGATAGAGAGCGACAAGGATGATGGATCACAAGACGAAGCCTCCATGAGGAGGTACCATTTGAGGTGAACCGAGGGGGACCAGAAGAAGTCAGCTCACACACGTCTAGAGAAAGGTTGTTGTGGACAGAAGGGAGAGCACATGCCAAGGCCCTGAGGTCGGAGCAGCCTGTTGAGTATGAAGGAAGTAAAAACAAAGAAGAAGGGGCCAGGGAGGCAAAGGCCAAAGAACAGGCTCCTCTGTGTGGGCAGATTTTATTTCAAGAGCCATTCAGTGGAAAGAGCAGTTTTCTTCCTCTTCACCTGGGGTTCCTGCACAAGCCTCCACCCCCAAGCTCCCACCTCACATGATCCCTTCTATCAACAGGGCTGTGGCTTCAGAGCCTCTCCCAGTGCAGCTCCCATCCCCTGTCTTCGCCTAGATCTTATGCTTGGCCCTGGAGTTGGTTCCCTCCTCAAACCCCTTGGCTTCCTAAGAGTGGGTCCCCCCCTACCTGAAGCTGACCAGCCCACTCGAAATATGATCCAGCTCCAGGTGGGGCCCACATGCCACCGCAAGGGTCTGGGCCCGGAGGATGGTTTCAGTGTTCACTGTAACCTTGGGATCGAGGCACCCAGGAGACCAACCAAGACTTTCCCTCCAAATTGGGGTGGGAGGAGGGGGAGCTGATGCATTGCTACCAACCACACACATGCCCTGGCCTGCTGGTCCTTGCTCATCCTGACAACTCACCATTTCTAGAGTGAGAACATAACAGGGGGAGTCCTTGTCCCTGAAAGTGGGGCCATCAGTGCATTCCTTGAAGAGTTCCCTCAAGCAGCTTGCAGTGGAAGGTAACTAACTGTCTTGAAGGAAAGCTTTCAAGAATAAGGAACAACCCCTAAATACTCCTCCTTTGGATGGGCTGGAAGCCCAGGTTCCCTCCAGGGGATAACTGGGACACTGGCTGGAGTTGGCCTGCAGCCAGACAAGGGTGGGTTTTACTGTCAAAAACCATCAAGACAGGGACTGTGGCCAAACAGAAGTGCTGCAGGATTTAGCGACTCTCTTCTTGCTGCTGTCATTTCTAGTCCCCCACCCCACCACCATCAAAACCATTTATGAAGCACTCCATCTGCATAGAGCTCCAATTTAGGCCTGGGACAGAGTGAGTTAAGCAGACAAAAGGTCCCCATCACAGAGGTGAGGGTCCATTAGGGACAGACAGTAATAAAGCTGATGAGCTCGTTAAGGCAGGCATTATGCCAAAAGGCAAAGTTACAAAGTATTTACATTAAATGCAGGCAGAAGGGTCAAAAGATTCCAGTAGGGACAACAAGTAGAAAACGAGGGCCTTCTGTAAGTGGGGAGCAATTCTTCCATTTGGATCTCTAACGCTTCCTTATCCAATGGAGAGTCATGGCCACTGGATTAAAAGACAAAAGATGATCAGTCAATTATTTAATTTTGATGTTAAAAATGTAGACCAGACTTCCAGTTGAAGAACAAGAGTTTCCCTGCCCTTGCCCTCTAAATGCAACTAAATGCCATGGAAACAATTCAATAGACAAGGATAGAAGGACTCCAAAAGCTAGAAAGAAGAGGGTGGACTGGCCAGAAATTTCAGAACTTGAATGACAACATGGTGGGTTCTCTCACATTTGCTTTTTATCTTCCATGTTATTTCTAGACTAGGTTTCAGGGAAGCCTGCAACCTGGAACTGTCAGCAGGCCGGTAAGCACATGCACAGATACACACACACACACACACACACACACACACACACACACGATGCCAAAGGATTGGGAAGGGGAAATTCCAACAAAGACCTAGTGGGAAATCCCTCCACAACTCAGGCCCTGAGGAATGGTCTGAAGGTAGAATGTCAAAGTCAGGTGTCCCAACCAGAGTCCTGAAGGATGGTCTGATCTGTCCTTATATGAGCAGCAAAGCTCCAGAATATTCCAGACCCCATTCCATAACCAATCATCCATGGGAAGTCCAGTCTATAAGCAGCAACACCACCAGCAGCAAATTCCTCTTTTCCCTTAGCCTCCAACCGGAGGAATGAGATGCAGGCCTGCCAGCTTCTGCCTGTCATCCTCAGAAGGTCACCCAGCAGCAGCAGGCATCCCTAGGAAACATGTCTGGTCCCCACAGATGAAGCTAGCAAAGATTGATTGGGAGCCCCAGAAGCACCAGGAGAATGAAGCCGGCCAGAACAGGATTGCAAGGGCTCAGGAAAGTAAACTGTCTTTGGGACTTAAGTGCACAAAATTAGGCCAGAAAGTGCACGCTTACCCAAACAGAGTGATTGCCTAGTAAAATAGATCTAAATAGGATCAAGAATCCTCTGATACAACGATCAAAATGTATAGGATACAATCTAAATTCACTCCCCATAGCAAGAAACTGGAAGCCCATAGTCTGAATGAGGAAAGATGATTAACTGATGTCAATACCAAGATGAATTTGATGTTGATTTACCAGAAAGGATTAGAGCAACCATTATGGAAATGCCTCAACAATCAACTACAAATTCTCATGCAACAAGATAAGAGAAGATAAAAGCAAAAAAATAGAAGTTATGAAAAAACAGAATCAAATAGAAATTATAGAACTGAAAACCACATAATCCAAATAAAAATCTACTTATGGACTCAGTAGTAAATTGGAGATGACAGAAAACAGAAGCAACGAACTTGAAGACCAATCAATAGAATTGACTCAGTTGGGACAACAGAGAGAAAAAATTAAAAGAGCCTCAGGGATCTGCAGAACAATAACAAAAGACCTAACATTCATACTGTCAGCGCTCCAGAAGGAAAAGAAAGATAGTGGAACTGAAAGAAGTATCCAAAGAAACACTAGCTGAAAACTTCCCAAATTTGGTGAAAAATACAAACCTGCAGATTCATGAAACTGAATAATCCAATTGGGAATAAATGCAAAGACAAGCACTCCAAGACAGATAACTCCTGCTTCTCAAAAATTCAAAGCCACTCCACCTTTGTAAAAGACCTACATTAGGACCTATTTTTGCTAAGTGAGAGCAATCTGATGAAAAGGTTAGCTTTTTTAAAAAAATGGCAAAAAATGGAAATAGTTTTCAGTATCTGTTTTGCAGCAAGCCATTAGAGAGGCATCACAGACCCTAAGCAGCAAGAGTGGCCCCACCAATTTCCTTCCCTGGGAATCTCAGCATCTCAGCATCAAGCCACCATAGCTTTGAACTATCTGTGAGCATCTGTATTTTATCTTGATTTACTTTATGCATTTGTCAGCAAGATGTGTTTTAAGGTATCAGAAAAGCATAAGGGAGGTTATTTTGGGGGTCTAGGAATGGTCAAAAATCCATGTAAATTAATGGTAATTGCTTACTTGGTTTATGCCATTTTTGGTTTACAAAAAAAGTTTCATAGGAACACTCTACTTTCAGATAGTAGGGGAAATCTATAATTAAAATACTGAAAACTGGAGCACCTGGGTGGCTCAGTGGTTGAGCATCTGCTTTCAACTCAGGGCATAATCCCCTAGTCCCAGATCAGGTCCCACATTGGGCTCCCTGCAGGGAGCTGCTTCTCCCTCTGCCTATGTCTCTGCCTCTCTCTCTCTCTCTCTCTCTCTCTCTCTCTGTATTTTTCTTGAATAAATAAATAAAATCTTTTAAAAATAAAATACTGAAAGCTAAAGATGACAAAAATTAGCTTTAAAAAGTTCAGAAAGAAAATACACATTAATATAAAGAAATGCCAGTTTTTTTAAGATTTTATTTTAACACATATATGTATATATGTATATATGTGTGTGTATATATGTGTATACACACACATATACCTATACACATACACATATACATATATACGTGTATGTGTATGTGTGTGTGTGTGTATGTGTGTATATAGGTATACAATAGACTACTACTCAGCCATAAAAAAGAATGGAATCTTGCCATTTGCAATGACACGGATGGAAATAGAAGGTATCATGCTAAGTGAAATAAGTCAGTCAGAGAAAGAAAACTACCATATGAGTTCACTCTTGCAGAATTTAAGAAACAAAACTGATGAAGACTGGGGAAGGGAAGGAAAAATAAAATAAGATAAAAACAGAGAGAGAGGCAAATCATAAGAGATTCTTGACTCTAGGGAACAAACTGAGGGTTGCTGGAGGAGAGGTGGGGGGATGAGGTAACTGGGGGATGGGTATTAAGGAGGGCAGGTGATGTGATGAGCACCAGATATATATGTAACTCTTGAGTCACTAAATTCTACCCCTGAAACTAATAATACACTGTATGTTAACTAAATTCCATTTAAGTAAAAAAATTTTAAATAATAAATAAGTAAATAAGTAAATAAATAAATAAATAAATAAATACGAAAAAATGTTAAGAGAATTCGATGTTAACATATCTACCCTAGGATGGCTAAACGAAGCTCTCTAAACAGAAAAAAAAAAAAACTCATAATAGGAGAAGGCTGGAAACTTCAGAAGAGAAAAAAAGCAGGTAAAAATAGAAGTAAGCATGATAGATTATCTTTCAGTTCATGAGTTTCTTTATGATTGAAGCAAAAGTTGTAACACCATCTGATTGGCACCCAGTGTATGTAGGAATTATTTTAAAACAATTATATTTTTAAAATGGGGAGAATAAAGGTACGTAAAGGGAGGTGAAGTGTGAAAACATTATGTATATGCTAAGATTTAGAGTAACCACAAAGAAAATTACACAAACTGATATACTCAGTAACTGCAAGTAAATCAAAATGGAGCTCTAAAAATGTTCAATTAGCCCACAGGACAGCAAAGAGAGAGAGAGAGAGAGAGCAAAAAGAAGCCGAGGGAAAAACAGAAAGTAAACAATAAAACTGACAGACTTAAATCTTAATATATTAATAAGTAGTTTAAATATAAGTGGGCTAAATACAACACCTAAAAGATAGATATTAGCAGAATAAAGTTTTAAAAAGCCTCCCAAATATATGCTATCTACAAAAAACTCACTTCAAACATAGCAAGTAGGTTAAATGTAGAAAGATAGAAAAAATGATGTATCATGGAAGCATTGATGTAAAAAATGCAACTGCAACTACACTAATATGTGATAAAGTAAACTTCAGAGCAAAGAAAATTATTCAGAACAAAGAGGGACATTGCATAATGATAAATGAATCAATCCATAAGAATATCTATCAATCCTAAATGTGCATGCACCAGATAACAGAGCATCAAAATACATGAAGCAAAAGCTAGTTGAGCTGAAGGAAGAAATAAATAAATTGACAATTATAGTTGGAACTTCAACATCCTGCTACTGACAATTGGTAAAACTATTAGCACATCTGCAAGGATGTAGAACTGATCAACCATTAGAACATAATTGATATTTATACAACATTCCAACAGTGGCAACAGAATACATGTGCTTTTTAAGCATCTTTGGGAAATTCACTCCAGTAGACCGTATCTTGAGTCATAAAACAAACCTTAACAAATTTTAAAAAATTGAAATCACACAGAATGCTCTCTGACCATAATGGATCAAACTGGAAGTCAATAATGAAAAGACAATAGGAAAACATCAAATACTTAGGAGTTATTACACTTCTAAATAATCAATGAGTCAAAGAAGACATCCCTTTTAAAAAATAGAGGATATATGAGAATAAAAGCAGACAATACCAAAATTTGTGAGATGAAGCTAAAGTAGTGCTGAGAGGAAATTCATATTAGTAAATACTTGGCATTAGATGAGAGAAGATCTCAAATCAATAACATAAATTCCTACCTTAAGAAACAAACAAAAGGAACAAATTAAACCTAAAGCAAACAGAAGGAAGGAAATAATAAAATTAAAAGCAGAAATCAATAAAAATGGGAATAAGAAAGTGAAGGAAATTAATGAAACAGAAAGCTGATTCTTTGAAAAAATCAATAAAATTAATAAACCAATAGCCAGGCTAAGACTTTTTTTTTTTAAAGGTCATATATTGCCAATATCAAAAGTGAAATAAAACTCATCACTACTGATCGCACAGAAATTAAAAGGATAATTAAAAAATACTATGCCTCACTCTACGCCCATAAATTTGATAACTTAGAGGGAATGAACCAATTCCTTAAAGGAATAAATTATCAAAACTCACACATGGAGAAAAAATACTATGAATAAGCTTATCTTTAATAAAGAAAATGAATCAATAATTGACAACTTTTCCCAAAAAAAGAGTCAGGCCCAGATGTGTTCACTGGTGAATTCTATGTTTGATAGAATAGATTATTGATAGAAAAATCTCTATCATCTCTTCCAGAAGATATTAGAAGATGGAATATTTCCTAACTCCTTCTATCAGGCCATGATAGCACTTGACGAAAATCTAACACGCAGTCACAAATAAGATGCTCACTAAGCTAAGAAATCTCTCAATATGATTAATAACATCTACAAAAAATAACAGCTAACATCATACTTAAAGATGAGAAGCCGAATGCTTTCTCCTTATAACTAACAAAAAACAAAAAAACAAAAAACAAAAAACAAAAAAAACCAAGGTTATGCATTTTCACCACTCTGATTCAGCATTGTACTGGAAGTCCTCTCTAGTGAAACAAGAAACGAAAAGGATATGAAATGTATAAGATTCAGAAAGAATTAAATCTGTCTTTGTTTACAGATGATATGGTTATCTACACAGAAAATCCCAAAGAATTGACAAAACAAACAAACAAACTTACTCCTGGAACTAAGTGAGTAGAGAAGGGCACAGGATACAATGTTAATACACAAAATTCAATTACTGTTCTATATACCACAATAAATAATTGAAATTTATAATTTTTTAGATATGTCATTTATAACAGCACCCAAGAGGTGAAATACATAGGTATAAATTTAATAAAATATGTATAGGATATATATCCAGGAAAACCCTAAAACTTTAGTGAAAGAAATTAAAGATCTAAAGAAATAGAAGTACATTCCATGTTCATGGATTGAGAGACTCGATATTGTTAAATTGTCAATTCTTCCCAACTTGATTCAATGCAATCCCAATCAAAATGCAAGAAGTTACTTAGTAGATATTGACAGATTAATTTTAATATTTGTATGGAAAGGTAAAATACCTACCACAGCACAGTACTAAACAATGACAAAGCTGGAAAACTCACACATGATTTGAAGACTTATGAAACTACAGAAAACAAGACACGATGGTATTGATGCAAGAATAAATATAGAGATCAATAGAATAGACAAGGGGGCCCAGAAATAGATCCACATAAATATTGTTAATTCATCTTTGACAAAACATGACAGCCATTCAATGGATAAAAAATAGTCTTTTCAACAGATAGTCCTGAATACATTGGATGCTTCTTTATATATATAATAAATAAATATTATATATATTTAATATAATATAAATAATAATTTTTACTTATTATATAAGTAAATTTATTTATATAAAAATCTAACACAAATTTTATACTTTTTTATGAAAATTAACTCAAAATGGATCATAATCTGAAATGAAAACCTATAAAACTTCTAGAAGAAAACACAGGAAAAAATATAGGTGACCTTGGGTTTGGTAATATATGTTTAGATACAATACTAAAACCATAATCCAAAAATGAAAAAAATCGCTAAGTTGGATTGTATTCAAATTAAAAACCTCTGCTCTGTGAAAGACATTGTTAAGAGGATGAGAAGGCAGACCATACACTGAGAGAAAATACTTTAAAAACACACATTTGATAAAAGAATTGCATCCAAAATATGCAAAAACCTGTTCAACCACAACAATAAGAGAACAAACAATTCAGAAATGGGCAAAAGATCTGAACAGACAATTCACAAAAGAAGCTATAGAGATGGCAAATAAGTATATGAAAAGATGCTTAACATCATGTATTCATTAAGGAATTGTAAATTAAAACAATGAGATACCGCTACACATCTATTAGAATAACTTTAAATAAGAAAAAAAAATGACACCACTAATTGCTGACAAAAATGCAATGAACGGAACTTTCATTCATTGCTAGTGGGAACGTGAAGTGGTGTAGCCTCTTTGGAAAACAGTTTGGTCATTACTTGCAAAGTTAAACATGGTCTTGCCATTGGATCCAGCAATTGCACTACCCAACTTATGTGAAAATGTATGTCTCTGCAAAACCTGCACATGATTGTTTATAGTGAATGTACAATTAATTACCAAAAACTTGAAGGAATCAAGGTGTTCTCCAATAGATAAACTATGGTACATTTATACACTGGAGTACTAATATAAGTAATGATTGAATAAATAAACACATGAGGAGAAAAGACAAATTTTTCATGCAGAAGAATTCCAAATGATTTATGTAGATACTCTGCCCTCAAAGAAAGGGAGCGTAACCTCATTCCTTAAATGTAGGTGGTGCATAGTGAGTTCTTTCGACAAGTGCAGTAAGGAAAGAAGGAAAAATGAGTTCTTTATAATGGAGAAACCTGACACACTACCTCAACCAAGGGATGAAGGTCAACATCAACAGTGATAACATGTTGATAGAACGTACCCTTGACACGATGTGATGAAACGGCACTTTACTTCTGTGGTCCTCTTCCCCCAAACCCAATGAAGTCCTGATCAAATCTACCCAGTCTAATGATTAAAAAAAAAAAAAAGAAAAGCATAAGACAAATTCCAATAAAGGCCCATTCTACAAAATGCTTCACAAATACTCCTGCTAACTGTCAAGGTCATCAAAAACAAGAAAAGTATGAGAAACTATTATATCCTAGAGAAGCCTAAGGAGACATGCCAACTAACTGTAACATGGCACCTTAGATGGAGTACTAGGACAGAAAATGAACATTAGGCAAATACTAAGGAAATCTGAATAAAGTATGGACTCTAGTTAGTAATATTCTATCAATAGCAATTAGGGATCCCTGGGTGGTGCAGAGGTTTGGCGCCTGCCTTTGGCCCAGGGCGCGATCCTGGAGACCCGGGATCGAATCCCACGTCGGGCTCCCGGTGCATGGAGCCTGCTTCTCCCTCTGCCTGTGTCTCTCTGCCTCTCTCTCTCTCTCTGTGACTATCATAAATAAATAAAAATTAAAAAAAATAGCAATTCACTTAGTGTAACAAAGCACTTATTGTACTAATGTAAGATGTTAATTATAGGGGAAACTGAAGGTGAGGTATGTGGGAACTCTATATTTGGAAGATATTCTCAAGAAGATATTCTCAATTTTCCTGTAAATCTAAAGTTATTCTAAAAAATAAATTCTGTTTTTTTAAAATGTAGTCATTTCGTGTCACTCTACTGTTGCAAACCTTCCAACACCTTTCCTTTGGACATAGAATCAAATCTCAACTATCTCGAAGACCTCATCTTATTGCCTTTGTAAACCTTCATTCACTACTTTCCAGGCATATGGGAGCACTCTCTGTTCCACTAACACTCCACTCCTGCTCCATTCAGAGACTTGTGCAGATGAGACCTTCAGCCTCACATGTTCTCCCCCAGCCTCCTGTTTCTTTTGCTCACTATTATATTCTTGGCTTTCTAGCAGCACCTAGAATATAACACCTTCTCACCAGCTAGATGGATTGGCGGATGGATGGGTTAATGAACAAGACAATCTCAATATTGGACCAATGATAATTGAGTTTTATGAGCTGTCAAAGGCTAACCTCATTGTCGTTGTCTATGAAGTGTTCTGAAGATTCACAGAAGACTCAAATGGAACAGTCAGGATTTTATTTTATTAATGAGATAATAGTACGATTTCTAGAAATTGTTTTACAAGCAAAAATATCCACATGGCCTACAAGCGGTAAGAACCTCTGTTTACATACGTCTTATTCCTAGGCCTTACCCTGACTTCCAAAGACTTCCTGATGTAACAGTCTGATCACTTCAGTCCAAAGCTAAACAATTTATATAAACAACCAATTATCTCATCTAAATGATGTCCATTAGATCTCCCAAAAGAATTTCCAGTAGCGGTGGAAACTACTTTCTAGACAACATCCCCTAAAATTAAAAGGAAGAAGTTTCAGAGGTACTCAAACATGTGAAAAATGAAGTGTATAATAATTCACAGGGTATAGCTTGACCTCCAGTAGCTTACAGTCAAGAACAGAGACAGGAATGGGGAGGAACACCCGGATGATTGAACAAAGCCACTATATGGATGATAGATAAGGTTAAAGATGTCTTATGTATACAAACCAATAGAAAAACCCAAATTCACTACCTGCACTAATTTAACATCCCTTACAATTTCACAGTTTCTTTGGAAACAAACACCAGTTTTCAGAATTATTATCTAAAGTAATAGATGCCTGTGTTAGAGTTTATACAAAGATGTCCCTAAAGGACATAATTAAGACTCCCGCTGCAATCACTTCATTTTAGAGGTCTAACCAGTAAGGAGCATTTTGTTTTGAATAATTTCAGGAGAGATAAACAAAAAGTCTGGAAAACAAATAGTGAAAGTAAGAGACACCATGACTGTGCACACATTAAATAAAACCTCAGTTGGCTTCTTGACATACAGGCAATCAAACCCAAAAGAAAATTTGGTATGATGATGGTCTAGTCTGGCATGTTGAATGCTTCCTTATCCCCTTTGTACTTCAAACCCCACCCTTGCATGCCAAAACGCTTCACATTAAAACAGCATCGACGTGAAATAATTCTAACTATGGAGGAGGCAAGCAAGCAAAAAAAAAAAAATACAGGGAGATAATTTCTATGTATGTAATTATTTTACATGTTGATCTCATGCCCTTTGTCTCTTGTACATGGAGAATCACTATGGATGTTCCACAGGGTTTTCTGGTTTAAAGAAATGCAAAATGAGTTTGAAACCATGGCCTGAATCATTTTTGTTTGACTGCCTGGATCCTATGTGTATTATTATGCCAGTGCATTCACAAGGAAAGACTGCTCCATATGAAGAACCCATTGATGCCAATGCAGGTATAAGGAGTTATTAATAAATAAAACCTGTGTTTCATTATCATCTTTTATCCTCGGATGTTCTTTTTATCATTGAAGAGCATTACAAAGTTAACCTATTAATCCCAAAGGAGAATCATGTGGCCAATTGACATAATTCAATTAGAATATCCATGTTACATGAAGAATGGGAGACTTCCTCAGCATCACTATGGATTCAGAATAATTCCTGCCAATGGAGATAGTTCAGAGAGAGACAAATGGCCATTCCCCTTGGAAGGAGCTGTGATTGCCAAAGTTTACAATGATGGTAACACTTTACTTATTTTTGTTTTTTAAATGAAACTCATATCTTCAAACACGGTGTCTATGACACCACACAAAGCAACAATTAATTAATTTTCTCACTCTTTCTATAATCAAAAGGGTGTGGTTGCCAATCAAAGCTGCAGGTCATCCTGAGATGATCACCATTAGCTGAATTAATGTACTTTAAGACAAGAACTAGACAACTTGATGGTTTATTTATCCTTCAGACATCTCTTAGGAAAATTCATTATTTATCATTAAAGATTTTGAAATATTCAAAATAGTTGTAAAAGTCCTTGTTCTTGTTTTTAAAGACCTTTGTGGATCCAGGTACCAGAATACTGGCCCACGAGACTTATTTGAGTTAAAGAAGTAAGAAATGAATTTCATTTCAGACAGGAATATTGATGCAGAATGATTGGTTCTGGGATAGAAGAGTGTACAGTTATTAGTTATCAAGAAAAAGGGCATTTATGATGGTTGGTGGCAAAGAGGTGGATGAACTTGTCCCCAAATATTATTAAAGTATCTTTCAGTTCCAGATACAATGAAACAGTATTTATAAAATTCTGAAAGAAAAAAAATGAAACAAAAATTGCCTTTTAGGCAATCATCAACAGGCAATCAATAATAATAATTATTATTATTTAATAATAATTTGTTATTATTAAACAAATCAGCATTTGAACAAATTTTGCCAAGAGTTAATCTAGGTACAAAACTGGAAGAGAAGTAGCTATCTAAATGACAGCCACCTCTTCTTTCTCATAGTTTTAAATTACCTAAAATTCAATCTTGGATGGTGGACACAGAGCCTGCTTAGAGAAATAAATGAGATTGATTGAGTGACCTCTCTTCACATAGGTCCAGCTCCTAAGAGTTTACTACATGATATCACATTCATTGTTTCAACTGAAAAGAAATTAGAGTCCAAAGTTCACTATGGAATTTCAAGATGTCCCCTTCTGACTATGATATAGACGCTTCTAGCACATTGATTCTCCCATTGAGCTAGAAAATCTAAGTATAATGCAGAAAGAAATATCTGCTTAAAGAATCAAAGAGCTTCTGAAATGATCAGGATGAGGAGCCATGATCCTGAAAAGAAGGGAGGGCCATAAAAGTGAGCCCAACATTCCAATTACTGATTTTCCCCCTTGGAACAATTACCAATTCTAAGGCACAAAAAGAAAGATACCTGAGAGGCAAGATCTTGATTTCTTCTTTTATCACAGGGCTAAGGAGACAAAACTTGGAATTCAGAACCACCACTGTGGTTACACCAAACTGGCCAAGTTCCCCAGAAGCAGGGAGTTACAGAGACATGTGCCTGACACTCTGCACCAGTTCTCCCTTTGAGATATTTGTTGATTCCCAAACTGTGTGGGACTGTGTCCTTTGAAACCAAGCAAAAAGTAAGAAGAAACCTGAGGGGATCTTTTGATAATCTTACCATCCTGGAAATATAAAAATTGAGGTTCAAAACTGACCAATGAGGGGCACCTGGTGGCTGACTTTTGGTTTTGGCTCAGGTCGTGATCTCAGAGCATGAGATCAAGCCCTGCATTGGACTCCATGCTCAGCACAGGACTGTTTCAGATTCTCTCTCTCTTTCCCGCTGCTTCTCACCCCTACTTGCTCTCTTGCTCTCTCTCTCATGAATGAATGAATGAATAAATAAATCTTTTAAAAAAATAACTGACCAAGGAGGCAGGATACTGGTAATATTCAGGCTTTAAGTTGAGACATCTAGAGAATAAGCAAGAAATATAACCAACCTCACAAATTCTGAAACCCAGACAATATTCTGTTCAATTCTAGATTAGATCAAGGTGATATGTTTACACTCTAACTACTTTCCAGGGATGCCTGGGTGGCTCAGCGGTTAAGTGCATCTGCCTTCAGCTCAGGGTGTGATCCTAGAGTTACTGGGAATAAGTCCCACTGGGCTCCCTGCATTGAGCCTGCTTCTCTCTCTCCCTCTGCCTATGTCTCTGTCTCTCTTCTTCTGTGTCTCTCATGAATAAATAAATAAAATCTTTAAAAAATAAAAGTAAAAAAATAACCACCTTCCAAAAAAGATAATCACTCAAAGATTCTATAATATTTCAGAAAGTATGTCCATCATAAAATAAAAAATTACCAAGCCCAGAAAGAAACAAGAACAAGAGGGGGAAAGTGTATTCAAATAGAAACAACCCCATAGTTTTAGGGTTATTAAGCATTGATTCTAAAATAACTGACTACATGTTCAGGAAAATAAACTAAGTTCTTCCCAGAGCTGAATATATTTTAAATAACAAAAGGAAAAAAACGTAGTAACTGATATTAAGGGCTCAGTACATGTATGTCGCAGCAAATTAAACACATCCGAAGAGAGAATAGTGAACTGGAATATAGAAAAGTAGACATAAGGGCACCTGGGTGGCTCAGTGGTTGAACATCTGCCTTTGGCTCAGGTCATGATCCTGGGGTCTTGGGATTGAGCCCTGCATTGGTCTCCCTGTTCAGCATGGAGTCTGCATCTCCCTCTCCCTCTGCTGCTCCCCCTGTTCCTTTTCTCTTGCTTGCTCATGCTCTCTCTCTCAAACAAATAAATAAAATATTTTAAAAAAGGAACACCTGGGTGGCTCAGTGGTTGAACATCTGCCTTTGTCTCAGGGCATGATCCCGGGGTCCTGGGATTCAGTCCCACATCAGGCTCCCCTCAGGGAGCCTGCCTCTCCCTCTGCCTGTGTGTCTCTGCCTCTCTCTCTGCATCTCCCATAAATAATTAAATAAATAAATAAATAAACAAACAAATAAATTTTTAAAAAACAAAATAAATTTTTAAAAAGCACAGTAGACATTATGCAAAAAGAAGCACACAGATTAAAATGTATGAAAAATACAGAAGGAAAAGTAAAGGATACATGAAGTATAGTGAAAAGGTCGAATATACATGTAATTGAAAACAATAAAGGGAGAAGAGATGGAAAGGGACAAGAGCAACATTTGAAGAGACAATGGCCAAGAATAATTTGAGGAAATAATTTCCCAAGATAAGAGCAAATACTGATCAAAGATATCCAAACAGGATTCAAGAAGCTTTGCAAACCTTAGACATAATAAATACAAAACAAATTACATCCCAGAACATCATAACCCAAACTAAGAAAAAAAAACAAGCCTTAAAAGCATTTAAAGAAGAAAAGATATATTACCTGAAAAAGAGCAACAATAGGACTAACACCTAACTCTACAGAATAATGGAATCCAGGAGAAAATGGTTAACTATTTTTATATGCCAGAAAGAAAATAATTGGCAACCTGGAATTATATAATCACTGAAGATACCTTTTAAAAACTAAAGGTAACTTCTGGGCACCTGGGTGGCTCAGTTAATCAAGCATCTGCCTTTGGCTCAAGTCATGATCTCAGGGTCCTGAGATCAAGCCCCACATCATGTTCCCTGCTCAGTGGGGAGCCTGCTTCTCTCTCTCTCTGGCTTCCACTCCCCCTACTTGTGTTCTCTCTCTCTCTTTCTCTGTCTGTCAAATAAATAAATAAAATCTTTTTAAAATAAAGGTAACTTCCACTCATGACCATGATGGAGGAACATGTTGGAGTAACAAAGAACCAAATTTGCTCTCCTACCTTAACATTTTTTTCAAACTTGAAAAATTTGTATGAAATTATAGATTTCAGACACTGGGCCACCAGCTGCTCAAGATAGCAAATCTGAAGAGATAAAGATGAATGAGGCAACCCCTGAAGTAACTTCTTGGAGTTTCCAGAGTATAGTGCAAGGGAGAAGAATCCAAGAGGAGCCTGGTGAGCTCCCTGAGTTAAGAAGACATTTTGAATTTAAGAAAGCCAAGGAAGCCAGAATTCGTAGGGCAGAATGTAGGAGAAAAGATTTCTGTACACAAGGAGTTCTTGAGATCTGGAGGTTTCCCTCAATTCTTCACCTCAGTGCTGATTGACACATTTGTGTGAGGAAATACCCAACACTAGGGAAACATCACCAGAAAAAAAATGGGTGTAAAATTGTTGAAGGTCATAAATCACTAGGAATGGTTCACATTCATACAGCCTGAGTGGAGAAGCTACATAATACATAGGACATTAGGTTGATTACTCAGAAGAATATTGCCTCAATATTGGGGCAATAGTAACCCCAGACTAAAAGCTCCTCCTGCCCTAAGAAAGTTGAAGTGAAAGGATATCAAAACAGCTATTATAATTATATTCTAGATGTTCAGTAAGGTAAAAGAATGAAAGAGTATGGTAAGGAGCGATATGGGAGATATTAAGGACCCAAATTGAACATCTGGAGATAAAAAATACAACGTGTGAGAGGAAAAATATACAAGACATGCTTAACAGATTAGACTGTAGAAGAAAAATAAGCACACTATCCAAAATGGAACACAGAAAAATAAAAAGATTGTAAAACTGAACATTGAGATGCATGAAAACTTTAAGTGAACTAATATTGGAGAAGGAAGGGCAAAAAAATATTTGAATACATAGTGGCTGAAACTTTTCCAAATTTCACAAAAAGTGTGAACTCATAGATCAAACAAATTCAACAAACCCCAAACACAAGAAGCATGAGGAAAAACAAGATATAATGTAATCAAATTGCTTAAAACCATTGATAAAGAGATAATCTTAAAATAAGCCATAGAACAGAAGACACATTATACACAGAAAAATAAATAGAATGACAGCAGAATTACACTAAAAAATCATGCAAAAAATAAAATGTAGAACATAGCCATTTTTAAAAACAGAAACAAAAATATAAGCCAGAAGACAGTGGAACATCTTTAAAGTACTGAGGGGGGAGGGGGAATCTAACCTACAGTTTTATACCAAGCAAAGTTATTTGTGAAAAATGAAGGTGAAATAAAAGCTTTTGAGACATACAAAGACTGTAAGAATTCATCACCACCAGACCAGTGCTGTAAGAAATGGTAAAGGCAAACCTTCAGAAAGAATTGAAATCTGAATCAATATAAAGGAATGAAGAAGGGAATGGTAAAGACATGGGTAAAATAAGAGATTTTTTTCTTATTTTATAATCTGTTTAGAAGATAATTTACTCATTAATGACAATATATTGTGGTGTTACAATATACATAGGAGTAAAATGTATTATGACGATAGCAAAAAAATCTAAGAGATGGAGAAATGTAAGTAAGCAATTGTAAGCTTCTTTGCCATGTAAGTGGTATAATATTCTGGAAGACGGGCTGTTACAAGTGACAGATACATACTACATACATATACTATAAACCCTAAAGCAGACTGTAAAATAACACAACAAAGAGTTATAGCTAATATGCCAAAAAAGGAGATAAAATAGAATCACAATACATAGACAATTACTCTAAATGAAGGCAGAAAGAAGAGAGGAAAGTTAAGAACAGATGGGACTAATAGAAAACAATTATCAAGATGGTAAATTTAAACATGAATGTATTAATAATTACATTAATCATAAATGGCCTAAACACCCCAATTAGAAGACAGAGATTGTCAGAGTAGATTTAAAAAATGAAAGAATACCCAACTATATTCTGTCTCAAAGAACCGTACTTTAAATTTAAAGCCACAAGTGAGTTAACGCTAAGGAATGGTCAGGGGAAATTAGAAAGTATTTTGAATTGAACGGGAATGAAAATACAGCATATTGAAATTCGTGGGATACAACTATAGCAGTGCTTAGAGGGAAATTTATTGCATTAAATGTTTATACAGAAAAAAAATAATATCTGAAATTAATTACTTAAGCTTCCACTCTAAGAAACAAAAAAAATAAAAGAACAAATTACACCCAAAGAAAACAGAAGAAATAAGTGCAGAAATCAACACATTTGAAAACAGAACAATAATAGAGAAAATTAATGGCACTAAACCTCATCCTTTGTAAGTACCAATAAAACCAATAAACCTCTCACCAGATGTAGTAAGAAAAAGAAAGAAAGAGGAAAAACCACCTGTATCAGGAATGAGAGGGGACATCACTATAGACTGCAGAAATTCACGGGATAATAAAAAGTAATCTTCATATCATCTATGTCTGAAGCCATTTATGTCTGAAACTATGTCAGTAGCTTAGATTCCTAGACCCCACCCTAACCACAATAAATCAGAATCTCAGAGTTAATATGTAAGGGAGGGAAGGCCAGAGTTTTGTCTTTTTGCAAACAATTCAGATGACTGATGCCAAGTAAAGCCCAAGGCTCATTGCCTAAGAGTAGTAGGGTCAGCTAGTCTCCACGCTTTATGACTTGGGAAGGTGAGGAAGGAAGCCATGTTCTACTGACTTAGATGAGAAGTTTCGGTCTATACTCTCTGGAAACAACTATCCAGGCACTTAGTAAAAGGAGCAGCTGATGTGAGGAGCAAGGACACCCACAGATGCAAGATTCCTTCCATTTTTTCTTTATATGGTGTATATGCTAAGGGTTAAGTTCAAATAGATGGCTTCTTCCCATGTCCATATCCCAAAGGCCAGACTAAAACGATCTGCAAAGCCACAATGACACATTCCAGTCATAACTGTCTACAGGATCTTTTCTGAGCTCTGCCCGATTTCTAGATCACTAGCTTTAACAACCCCCTTCCCTTCTACTTAGAGAAAAATGGAGAGCAAGGAAATAAGAGCAATATTATCCTATGGGATAAATATGAAATCTACTTAATATTTGTTAAGACGTTATCTATTTATTCATGAGAGACACAGAGAGGGAGAGGCAGAGGGAGAAGCAGACTCCCTGCGGGAAGCCTGATGCGGGACTTGATCCCAGGACCCCGGGATCATGCCCTGAGCTGAAGGTAGATGTTCAACCACTGAGCCACCCCAGTGCCTCCTGCTTAATATTTTCTTGTGTGTAAATCACTCATGAATCTATTTGACTCTCATTTGTGACTGGTGACTTTCAAAACTCAGGAAACAATGATACACTAGCTATGATACCATCATTGTAAGCTCACCAGAGCCAGATCCTGGACTCTCTATTGGGCAGACTAGGATATTCTGTGATTATAACCCACTCCCCAAATGCTAGGGCTTCCCACTGGCCCAGGCAGGCCAGAGTACTGGCAGGCTACAGCCTATTACATACTGTTTAAATAAAGATTTGCAAGGAAAATAAATTCACAGCAACATTCATTATTGATCATTCTCAAAACTGTCTGGAGAATTCCCCCAGAGGGCTTAAGAAAGAAATTAAACATTGTTTTCCTGAGTTGTTTCCTGCTGTTTTTCCACTTCATTGGTTTTGCTCCCGTAATTGCGTGTGTTCCTATAGCCACATAATGTTTTAATATTGCTGAATTATTTTGTACAAATTTGGGATCATATGTCAATAATTTGGGTGTGAAGAACTGTAATAATATGATTTTATAATAATGATCAAGATAAGCATATATCTTTAGTGTCTTCTTTTTACCAGTATCTCTCAATTTTTAAATCCGACCTACCGCTCCATCAAAATCTTCAAATAACAAAATCCAAATCTGTTTTCTATTTCTCATTTTGTGTGACCAGTGTTGACCACTGCCTTTTCTTTGAAGCTCTTCTCCCCTTTTGCTTTTCTTACTGTTGCTTTCTTCTGCTTTTCTTCCTACTTCTATGACTTCAAAGGGCTTTATCACCATTTTCATGAGTTCTGAAAGTCAGATATTTCTTATAGTTCTAATCAGAATTTCATTATCTCATTCCAAATACTGTCCTGAGCTTTCACCTCCTTTCATGGTTTAAAATATCATCAATGCATATATTTAGAATTTAGAACCTTGATGCAGGATTCCAGGTATCATGTCCCCATATTACCCAGTTTATTTTTCTAGTGTTTTCTCCTATTACTCTCAAATATCTTATGTTCCAAACCGGCTGTTGTACTCATGTTCAGCCAATATTCCAGATGCTCTCTTATATCCATAGTTTTCACTTACTAGTCTTCCTGCCCAAAGTGCTTCAAAGGATCATATCCAGCAGTATATTTCAAATGACAAATGACCCCATTATTCAAGGAAACTCAGAATGGCTCAACATAGGGAAATATAATATTACTATAATTTTGGATATCAAATATGATAGAGGAAACATCTTTGAGGAAAGAACATTTGATAAAATTTAAGTCATTCCCAATTTTTTAAATGCATAGAATACTAAAAGTAAAATGTTATTCCTTTAAATTATTAAAAAAAAATTCTATTTCCTATCTCAAACCAATCATCACCTACTATACATAATAATCAAATACTTGAACCATCCCTTTAAAGGTAAAAATCTTCCCTTTAAAGGTAAAATCTTCAAGGTAAAAATCTTCCCTTTAAAGGTAAAATCTTCAAGGTAAAAATCTTCCCTTTAAAGGTAAAATCTTCAGAAAACTGCCCACTATCATCAGAATTATTTAACATTTTTTTCTGAAGCTCTATCCAAAGCAATATGATAAGAAAAAGATACACAAAATACAAATTTAGTAAAGGAGAAGAAAAAAGGATTATTATATACTTATTTTATGATTGTCTCCCTAAAAAAACTATCTGAAAAAATCTTCTATGCTTAATAATAGATGTGAGTGAGATACTCAAATTTAAAAATTAAAAATTTATAACTTTTCTAAAGTAAAACAATGATCAGTTAGAAAATATAACCAAAAATATACACAAAATGACCAGAATTAGTTAGGGGGAAAAGAAAATTTAAGACACAAACTATAGACATTTAACTCCCACTTACTCAGATATAAAGATATTCATACTATGATTGCTCCTCCATTTATTTATTTATTTATTTATTTATTTATTTACAGCATTATTATGATTTTTTAAATTAAAAATGCAGTAAATAGTCCAGGAGTTTCACAAGTAGTTTTGCAATAAGAGGGTTTATTCTGATGGGACAATGCCAATTGTTTTAAGTTAAATGACAATTTTTTTAAGAGACAAAGTATTCATTTGGGATCAATTAATTGTAATTTAAGGTACATAGATTTAGTAAAAACCCAAATAGAGCTAAACCGCTAAGCCACCGGGGCTGCCCTTTTCTACATTTTTTAATTTAAATTCAATTTGCCAACATATAGTCTAACAGCCAGTGCTCATCCCATCAAGTGTCCTCCTCAGTGCCCGTCACCCAGTTACCCCATCCCCCCACTGACTACATGACAAATTTAAAACTAAGGAATTATATACTTCACAAGAGTGAATTTATTATCTATTGACCGTATCTCAATAAAAATTTAAAACAGTAACGTCTCTAGAGAACTGACCACTCACCTTAACACAGGATTGCACTGACCTTTATATGGTGTTTGAGTGTGTCTGTGTAGAAACACAGACATAGACACACAATTTCATGTAATATAAACCAAAACAACACAGCTTCCAAACTCCTTACTGAAGATCACGAGAACTTCAACTTCCATAGAACTTTCCATGGTGCCCAGTGGAATTCCACATCACTGTACAACTTGTCCTGCATCTTTGTCACACATGATCACACTCCACACTCATTGGAATGGGAAGGTGCACATGAGCACCACTAATCTTTATCCTGGTAGTGCATGATTTATGGTTTTTCTCATTTTGCAGACCAGGAAACATAGACTCTGAGAAGGGCCAGCCCCAGGGTCCAAAGCAAGAGCTCCTGGTTTTCTTCCCACAGTAAGGCCAGCCTGGAAAGTCTTTCTCATCCCACATGGCTCCAGGATGTGGCCCCCTCATCTCCTAGGAGTTTTCACAGTGAAAGAAAGGACTATTCTGCTCACATTTCTTGCCTCCTAGCAGGATTTACCAAAGATGCCTCAATGCTGAGATGCTGAGAATTACCTCAGCAGCCATCCAGCCTCTCCAAGTCCCACTGAATCAGAATCTCAAAGCAAGAAGGAGAACTTTTATTTTAAAGCCCCTTCACAGGTACTTCTGATGAGGCAAATTTGCGAAACACTTCATTGCTTCCTTTGATTCTCACAGCCACACCATTAACACTATCTCCCTAGAATCCATGATTTCCAAATCTCAATAGAAATCTGGGTAACAGAGAAATTAACAAAGTAATCTGAAGCAAGGATTCAATTATCAGTGATTATTTTTGGGGAGTGAGGACCTGAGACACACCCTGAGGAGGACATCACCCAGGAGTGAGTGATGTAAGATTCCTGAGAAATGAACTCAATAAAGAAAGACAAGCAAAAGTCAACAAGGTGACTTGGGGGTGGGGGTGGGTGCGAATCTAATTAACCATCTGAAACGGGCATTGGTCAAGGCTTAGGAAATGGCCACTTTGAAGGGGGAGAGAACTTCATTAACCCTTCTTCAGTGAATCAGTCATTTCTCATCTGGATGGGTATCCTTAGGAATAATCACACAGAAAAAAAAATAAAATAAAAATAAATTAATAAAATTTTAAAAAATTTTTAAAAAGGATTAATCACACAGGTGTGCAGAAGCGAATTTCCAAGCCACCTAAAGCTGCAGTGTTGATGACAGCAGAAAGCTTCAAGCAATCCAGCTGTCCCACAGCAGAGGATGAGGAGACTAAAAACCACTGAGTAAATTCATAGAACACACTGTGGAACTATTTAAGAAGATGTGGATTTGTGTCCCTGTACTTGAAAAAAATGCACATAATGTAAAATTAAGTGAGAAAAGGTTGCAAACAACATTTACATGGGCCCTTTTTTGTTTTAAATAATTACATATATTTTAAATAATTACATATATTTTTGTTTTAAATAATTACATAATATAACATATATATATATACATAATATAACATACATATGTATGTGTATATACACACACACACACACTCACACACACACACACATAATTCATGGAAGCAAAGATTTCAGTGGGTGAATACCAAACTACTAATAATGGCAATAATGGCTGTCTTTTGGTTTCTTTCTTTCTTTCTTTCTTTCCTTCTTTCTTTCTTTCTTTTTTCTTTCTTTCTACCTTTCCTTCTACCTTTCTTTCTTTCCTTCCTTCTTCCTTTCCTTCTGCTTTGCTTTGCTTTGATTTTTTTGCCTGTCTGTATTTTTTAATGTTTCCAGGATTATTTTTTCAATTTAAACCATAAATATATGTATATCATATGAGCTTCCCAGGACCTTTTGCAGCTCTTGGGAAAGGCCACGCTGACCAGCAGGCCTGCACGAGTGGAAGACAAAGATGCACAGCATCACTCTGAGCATTGGCCTGGGATGCTCCTGGTCTCCTCTCCAGCTTCTGCTCACAGAGAGGCGAGGCTGGCTCAGGCCCCGACGGTGACGCCTATGACGGCGACAGGGAGGTGTGCGGAGCCGGGCTCGGGCTGTGCCAGCTCTCGCTAATCCTCTGCAGTATGGTTCGCTGCTAATTTGTCATGGCACATATTTGCCTTATGTCTAATTAGCATCAAATTGCAAACTGCTATTTGCTAACAATTTGTTGCATCAATCTGCTTGAAAATCTATAGTTTGGAATTGGATTGCAACTTGCCCTGTCTATCAAAATTCTCGTTCACACATACACAAAATAACTTCCCCTTCCCGCCAAAAACGTCGCAATGTTTGTAGTGGCACAAAAGGAGAGCGATGTGGGTTTTTTCTTTTCTTTTTTTTTTTCCCAAAGGGAGAAGTATAACCATGGGGTGTTTCCATTTGAATGTCCGGGCTTTGATTGTCCTTGTGCTGGGAAGACAGCTGGATGGTGCTCACACCCAGAGAGAGTGCTGGTCCAGGCCTCTCTTCGAGACTTTTCAGAAAAATCAAGACACATAAAAAGACCAGAAATCCAGTCTTCAATCCCAGAAGTAGGACCCCCCACCCCAGGTCAAGCTATGCAAGGACAATTCTCAAACCCATGCCTTCAATCAATCTTGCTGAGGGATGCAGTGTCCTGGCAGCATTTCTCATGCATTCATCCATCTCATGCTAGGAGCCATCCAAGGAAGCCAGGCTTAATATTTTCTCTATTTACAAATGGTGGAACTGAGGCTGAGAAGATGAATGTCATGTGTGGAACAGGTGCCAGAGCAGGAACTGAAAGCCAGTCAGCAACATTTTATGGCCTAGTTGACCTTCTAAATACCAAAAATAGGTAGTGGGATAATGATGATAATGATAAAAATCATATAATGAAATATGAATGAAAAAATAATGAAGTAAAAAGGAAATATATTTAAGAATCACATCTCACTCGATAGTTCAGCCTTGTAAGAGCAAAACATCTAGTTGGCTATTTGACATTTTGTTTTGGAAACTTGCCCCATGACAGATTGAGGAGTCAGGCCTTCAGACTCTCCTTGTGGTCTTAAAAGCCACTCCTGGTGGTCCAGTTAGAATGAAGAACTGTAATCTCCATACTGGCAGGAAGGATTATTTCTGTGGAGTCCAAGGAGAGTCAAGAGTGACATTGGGGTGGAGATCTCCTTCTTCCCTGGTTGCCAGATGAAAAGAAATAGAAATTCCCAGCATAGCCAAGCAGCTGCTCCATTGCAGGGCACAAGCAAGATAGTTGGGACCTCCTTATCCCAGGATGCAGTTTCCTAAAAATGCTCCCTTGGTTAGAATTCCTTAGTCTCAGGAGTGACTCAGGGGTGAGAGGCTCTTCCAGTGTGTTTCCCCTGTTTTTCTTAGCATCCCTGAACAACCCTTGTTTTGGACAAACAAAACAAAACAAAACTCCATGATACATGGCATGAACATTCCTCAAAAAATTAAAAATAGAGCCACCATACAATCCAGCAATTCCACACCCGGGCATACAGCCAAAGGAAGTGAAAATAGGACCTCAAGGAGGTACGAGCACCCCTATTCACTGCAGCATTGTTCACAGTAGCTAAGATGTGGGAACAACTTAAGTGTCTGTCCACTGATGGATGGGTAAGAAGAGGTGGTACATGCATATACATACAATGGGATATTATTCAGCCATAAAAAAGAAGGGAAATCTTCTTATTTGCTAAAACATGCAAGGGGAGGGCATTATGCTAAGTGAGGTAAGTCAGACAGAGAGACAAATACTGCATGACCTCACTTACATGTAGAATCTAACAAAGCAGAACGCAGAGCAACAAAGAGTAAAGTGGTGGTTGCCAGAGGGTGGGGGAAGGGTGTGGAGAACGGGGAGATGTTGGTCAGAGGGTCCAAACTTCCAGATATAAGATTAACAATTCCAGGGAGCTGGGGTCCTGGGTGGCTCAGTCAGTTAAGCATCCAACTCTTGGTTTCAGCTCAGGTCATGATCTCAGGGTTGTGAGATCAAGCCCTCCATTGGGCTCCATGCTCAGAGGGAAGTCTGCTTGAGATTCTTGCCCTCTGTCCCTCTCCTGCCCTCACTGTCTCAAATAAATAAATAAATCTTTTGAAATAAACAACTCTGAGGAGCTAAAATACAATATGGTGATTATAGCTAATAATACTGTATTATATACTTGACAGTTGCTAAGAGAGTAGATCTTTAGCATTCTCAGCACAAAGAAGAAATGGCGATTATGCAATGGGATAGAGGTGTTAGCTGATGCTATGGTGGTCATCATTCTGCAACATGTGAGTGTGTCAAATCAACACACTACACCTTAGACACTTACATGATGTTATATGTCAATTACATCTCAATAAAGCCCTCTTTGCTGATATTTTAAATAACAATACAAGTCATTCTTACAAGCCTCTAATCTGTAGCTTTTCCTTGGAATTGCTAGGGATGGAGATAAAATATCATCTCAGAGATCTTCAGAGAAGGAGCTAGAGAAATAACAATGATCTCTATAAGCTGACGAAATAGGTCCCTCTTTACTCCCATGAATACAGTCAAGAGTAATTATTTTGGTGTGAAAGACTGATGTTCCTTCAACAAGTGCTCATAAAGCACCTTCCAGGTGCCATGACCTATCATAGGTGTTGGGATGGGAGTGGAACCAGGTGACCCTAGCCACGGCAGAGCAAAAGGAAGTGACTACTCATGGGAATGAGCCAAGTTCTTGGCAAAACAGCCTAGTGAACAAACATTGGTCTGCACCAGACAAACGGAGAAGGCTTCCCATGCAAAAACGCCCTGAGTGGAACAGGAGGAATAGGATCTGGGATGAGAGGACCCTTCCAGGCAGAGGGAGGAGCAGGTGCAAAGGCCCAGAGATGAGTATGTACTTGGACTCTTCTGAGAAACCGGAGCATTGCAAGTGACAGAGGTCAGCCCCTGGGCCTTGGCCTTCACCATTTGGGAGCCTCTTCCAAAAAGCAGAGTCTTGGGATGCCTACAGAGCAAGTCCTTTCCCATTCTTCCTTGAGAATAAATTTGCCACCATTTCTCCCTTGGGCTCGTTGAAGGAGCTAGGCAAAGGGAAGGAAAATTCTGAGCTGATTTATTCAGACACAGAAGCAAGTTAAGAAGCTTTCTTTCTTCACATGTGCTCTTGGAATGACTCTTCCACTCAGTAAGACTTTAAATGACTGCCCCATGACAGGATCTGAGTAGAAATGATGCTACCACCTACTGCATAGATGTACATTTTTCTCTATTTGGACTGGAAGAAGGCCAGACACCGCATTGATCTGCAACCAACCCAGAAGTACACTGGGGAAGTAAATGAAAAGGTGCCCAGGAAAAACAAATAATCCCTAAACAATGGCCTCTATAAGGAGGAAGGACATGTACTCTAAAGAACTGTGCTCAGGGGTTGTGTTCAAGTCGACTCAGATAAGCCTTGGAGCATCCACCACTACATACAAACACACGTGTTCCAGATCTAAAAGAAAAGGCAGGGAATTTGGGGGTCACCGAGGAGTAGTGACTAGGAGGGCAGCAAGACTGTGAGGACAAGTCCGTCTGGAGGCCAGGGACAGTAGTCTGCCCAGGATGCAAGGGCCACTCTCACTCAACATGCCATGTAAGGTCCATACCAGGTAAAGTGCTTCCTCATCAACACAGCGGAAGAGTGGTACAAGCCATCCACCAAGCCCAAGGCGTGGCCCCATGGGGCAAGGTGGCATCAGGGAAGGCAAAGCCATTGTGTGAACTAATGAAAGCCTGAACAAGCTCTTAGGATTCAGTTTAAGTCAGATATCAGAACAAAAGAGCTCCTTAGGAGCCAGGGGTACAAGTCTTCTGATTCCCCCACTAGTCTGTAGAATCTATGGTAGAGGCCCCACGTCCCATCAACCCCACTCCCTGGGTGAAGTGGATATACTTTCCCTACCTGTGCATCCTCCTTCCAGGTAAGCAAAAGCCCAAGATCTGAAGCAACAATAGGTGTTTTCCTGCCACCTATTGTCCTTAGGAGACGTGTGGCTTTAATGGAAGAGACAAACTCAACCGTGGACATGCAGTGATCCCACTAGAGTCTCCTCCACATCAGTCTGTGGGAGCCACCCCGGATCTCTATACCCTACGGCAGGCCACGCTCACATCTCCCTCCTGCCTGTGCCGCACACGGTCTTTCACTTTTCTCAGTAGCTCAGAGACACGTCTGGAACTTCCACAAGGCTCCTGTCAAAATGTCGGGCTGCTAACTATTAAACTTTATTTTGATGTCTTGCTTTTCGGGAATAATTACTCTGTACCTAAAATGTTGGCCTGTTTACTGCTTGTGCAAAAAGATGACAATAAAATCAATGTTTCACAATTCCCCAAAGTCCATCAAAGTCTTTCGCAATGTTAATGGATCGGTGGGGCTAAGAGGTGTGAGCTCATGTTGGCCTGAGCGGATGCCCGGCTCCAGCGAGGGAATGTTCTTTCTTTTAGTGGCCTGCTCACCCTGTCTGACAAATTCATTCATTCTGAAAAGCTGGCTCAGACCCTGGGGTGAGAGCAGGGGTGGGATGGGGACAGAAGTGGTGATTGCAGATTGACAAGTACATGATATCACAAGCCTGTGAGCTGGCAGGCACTTACAGGGACTCGAGCATCCACCGCTCCAATTCCATTATCCAGAGACAAGGACACAGATCCAGAGAGGGGGAGTGATCCACCCAAGGCGCTACCGCCAAAGAGCTGTGAAGTCAGACCCAGAAGCGGGTTCCTAGTCTGAAATTACATCCACCATTCTGCTCTCGGAGTGGAATCAATTTTTTTTTCGTCTTGTGGCATTCCCTCTTAGAACATAAACATGGCTCAGTCCATTAAGCATCCAACCTTGGTTTCAGCTCAGGTCATGATCTCAGGGTCTTGAGTTTGAGCCCCACATCAGACTGCATGCTCCATCTGGAGGGTGCTTGAGATTCTCTCTCTCTCCCTCTCCCTCTGCTCTTCTCCTGCTTGCATTCTCTCTATATATATATCTCTCAAGTAAATAAAAATTTAAGAAAAAAAAAAGAACATGGTCACAGACATGTCTAGAGCAACATGACCCCTATGGCCAGGAGGGCAGGCTCTACTATGGCTCCTGGTCATGCAGGTTAATAAGGTTCAAGCAAGGCTTCCATGCTCAGAGATGTTTCAGGGAGGCTCTAAAACTTTCCCTTGTTTGCAGTGTGTGCTAGTAGATCAAAGGTTACAAGAAGTCTTTCAATAAACAGCATGTCCAGGGGCACCTGGGTTGAGCATCTGCCTTCGACTCAGGGCATGAGCCCGGGTCCTGGGATCAAGTCCTACATTGGGTTGCCCAAAGGGAGCCTGCTTCTCCCTCTGCTTGTGTCCCTGTCTCTCTTTCTCTCTGTCTCTCATGAATAAATAAATAAAATCTTTTTAAAAATTAAAAAAAAAATAAACAGCATGTCTAGAATGTCCGTGAGCATGGCACTTTGGTGAGGGGAGAGGTTGGAGAACTCATCTCAGTGAGCACTGCACATTCACTCGTCACCAACATCGTACTTGCTTGGGATGGTGATGGCTGTGGAGCTTCAGGAACCGGTGTGGGAAAGGCTCTGTGGAACTAAGTCAGGTGAGGACAAGGAGAAGGAGGAGACTGGTGCTAATGGACCTCACTGAGTCATTCAAGGCCCCCATAGGGGCCGGGGCAGTTGGAGGTGTCTTATCCTAGCGTGTGGGTGGGGCAGGAGTGGGCTACATGAAAGAAAGCCAGGAGCAGGGATATGGAGTGGAGAGAGACACGGCACAAGCTGTGATGGAGCAGTCCCCCGGTCCATCCAGTGTAGGGTCACATGTGACCATGAGGCATCCAGGGACAGTGGAGGGCAGGGGCTGGGACACAGGGCATCTGGAAGGACCAGCGCTTCCCTGGGACTGGTGCCTCAAATGGATGCAAGGTCTCCCAGTACTGGGGTGTTGAACAATTTTTGAAGGGAAAACTTCACGTGGCTTGCTGAAATCTGTCATGAAGCCTGCTCCCTAGATTCCCTTCTCTTTTACTCAGAAAAACTCAATTGAATCAGGGAGGCATGATTCCCCGTTAGAGAAATCATTTCTCCTTTCCTCTGCTGGGTTAGATTTGTTTAGGTGTTCACTGATCCTATACTTGATTAATCACCCCAGCTGCCTTTTCCCAGCTCCCCGGTGGGGCCGTGGAAGTTGCTGGGCTCCAGAAAGTCATAAGGGTACATTAGTCCCATGGCCATGTGGGGACCCGCTGCACCTTGGACCACCACGCCACCATTTCCCATTTGAATTTCTCCAAAGCTCCCTGGTGAGAAGGAACCTGTCCCAAATACTTGTTGCGGACTCCTCTGTGAACATAGCCCCACCACCACCACCCATATACTCAGCCGCACTTGAACTAAACCCTCCCACCTGCCCTCCTCCAGTGGAACTGGATGAAGGAGACTCTTTGGGGAAAGCAGGGAGAGAGAGCCCACCAGGACCAACAAGAAGAGGTGGGAGCCTTGAGTAAGATGGTGAAAATTGAGTCCAAGACATTAGGAATGAGGGATGGGATGGAGAAGTAGAAAGAGGAGAGGGAAATGCATATTTAGTGAGGGAGAGAGAGAGAAGCTTTCCATTGCTCCCGCAGTGGGTGCCAGCTCCGGGCATCCATCACCAGGTGCCTGATGGAGAAACTCTGTCCCCTTACCTATGACCAGCGGCGATGTTTTTTCAACGATTCCACAGGAGTCAAAAACCCAACAAAGCGCATCGCGGGCGCTGTAAAGGGAGCATGCTGCTCGTGTCTGTGACCACTGTATGCAAAGCTTGGCATTAGTCACAGCCAGGCCGGCTGTGACAGGCCTGAAGTGAGGGAGATTAATGCGAGGCTGGGGCACTTTATTATTGTCATTCTGTTCTTTCAGACTCTGCCTCTGACTTTCAATTTTGCTCCAGAATTAATTGTCTGCTCCCTACAGTATGACTGATGGAGAAGGATACGCGTAGCCCAGGCACCTGGCTCTGGCCTTGACAGTCTAAGGCCCGGCGCGGGATGTATTGTACGCGGTCAAAGCAGGGGACAGACGGGCATCTCGCAAAGAATTGGCCTGCGCCACACCTGCCTTCAATCAGATGTGACCAAAGACCATCCTTTGCTAAGAATTACCTTTGCTTGTAGAGTCCCTAAAAACATGCCCGTGCTCCTGTTAAGGAGTCACCCTGGAGCCCAGAGCTCAGTTGGTTGGTGGAGTCTTTCCCAGCCCTGCGGTTCTCTGATTTTCTTCCTGTTTCTGGTTCTGGGCAATAAATTCGAAGTGCAGCCTCCCAGGTCCCAGCCTTCCCAGATGTGAGCATGTTTGCGAGCACATTACATACAGGGTCTCTGACAATAGGAAGGCAGTGTTGGCACGAGTTTCCAGTTGAGTTAAATATTCACCTCTTTTCTCGTTACCCCACATCATCATCCCTCTTTTCAAAAAAAAATTATATATTTTATTACACATTTAAACCAAAATGTCTCTCTCAATATAAAATCCTGAAAGAAGTCTCCAACCAAATAGCCATGTTCTCTGCTGTTGAAGGATTTGAGAGCCCAAGGCGGGCTTGTTGAGCCGAGAAGTGAATGGATGAATTCATGCAAAGTGGTGATCCTAAGCAGAATGAAACATAGAGAGGCATATTTTGTTTTCATAAATAAATAAAAAACCTTCGGAGTCATTTTTCAAGCCAAGTTCAGACACTAGCCATTGTTCTAGACCAGCAAGCCACATTCCCACTGCAGATGTGTTCATGGAAAGTCCAGTGCGATTCTTCTTTTTTTTTTTTATGTTAAAAAAAAAAAAGATATTTACAGGCTTTACAAAGGAGGAAGGGAAGTCATCGTGGAATATATTCACAACATTCACCTCCATGCTGTGGTCTGGATGTGTGTGGTTGGGACTGATTTTCGACCTGAGGATTACACGTGACCGTTTCGATGCGAGATGTGTGAGTTTTTCTGGCCCTTCCCAAATAAAGTTTTATTGAAGGGACATCCAGTATTTCCGAGGCACCTCTTCCTCTACAATGGATCCGATTGGCACCTGACAGGAGGGAAAACCAGCCAATAAGGGAAAGGCAAGTGTCGATGAGCTGAGAAACGTTTTAAAGCCTGGTTTTCTGTAGAACCTTCAGGAGTTCCTTCTAAATACGCCGCCTGACTATAACCTGCAATAAATTATTACAGCTTTAACTCATCTGGTACTTTCATACGATTACGGTATTATGTTAAAGGGTACAGAAATATATAATATGCTCAACTGTCTCCACAGTTGATACCAGAGGGGAAATTACCACCACTCAGTGAAGAAGATCCAACCTCATTACATTAATGATTTATCACAATGGGAAAATGTGAAAAGTAACTAGTTGCTTTTATGAAAAGAGGCAGCTTTTCCCACTGGCAACTCCTGCAGGCTCTCGGAGAAGAAGGATTTAGAAGGAACTCCAGACGGTCACGCTCTCCCACCCCCTTGCGGATCTCCCTCTGCAACCCGAAGGAGAAGGTGTGCGGGCAAACGTTGGAATATCCTTCAAACTTGACATTAAGTATTCAAATGTTACTTAAGCAAAGTGTGAGCAATTAAATTAATCAATCTTCCCAGCCATGTACAGAACAGATGTTCAATAAATCCTCGTTGCTTACAGTGAGGGGGGAGAGTCCACTTTTAACTGTCCTTCAGCGATGACACTGTTCAGGCGTCCTCCGCCAGCCTCCTGGGCCACCGGCAGGCACTTCTGCTGCGCTTTCCTTTATTATAAATAACAACAGGCCACCTGGCCTACCTGCGCTACCTGGGAGCCGCAAGTTTAATGATCCTTCCGACGCCAGGCTCTACTCTCTCCTGATCCCGGGTAATGGGGCTGATGCGAAAGGCGACAGAGTGACGGCTGGCAGTGACGGATGACTTCTGGCCATCTTGTGCTGCTGACAAGCGGTGAATATGGGCCAGTGTTGCAGAAAGGTCACGATCAAAGTATTTGCTTGACTTTCAAAGTTTCTCCGCAAAAACAGGCAAACAAGCCAAAACCACGGAGACTTCCAACAAGGGGGAAAGCACCAGTCTTGTTCCGGGGGTGAGGGGGGGTGGGGGGGTTGGGGACAGCTTGGTCTCAGCTTGGTCTCAGCACTAGAAAATAAAGAAAAAAAATGAGCGGCCTCAATCAGAAGCTGTGGCTTCAGTGGGAATAGGAAGCCAGACCCTGGGGAGCAGGAGCCCTGCTTTCTGGGCGTGAGTGGTTCCCAATGAGTTCACCCCTGGGCTTCTGGGGGCAGAGAGGGGAGCCTCTCAGTATGTGATTCGGCCTCCAACCCTCAGGAGGCCATCCTGAGTCTCCCCGCCACCCTACCGCATCACCCCAACCCCATCGGTCCTCCCGACCTGCTGCCCAGGTTGCCGATCCACAATTCACCGAAGAGCTCCACCCTCGGATGTGCCAGCTCCCCAAGACGGCCAGCCCCGACCTGCCCACCGTGGCCTCCCTAGCTAAATCCCTTGTCCTATAGGGGAGCGTGGGAAAGCACTGGGCCCCAGGCCCACAGTGCCACTCCCTGCCCCAGCCTCAAGCCCCTGATCACGACCCGCCACAGTCCGCGAGGCCACTGACATTCAGAAGTGGTGGTTACAACGCCTGCCCTACAGATATATAACTTCAACCTTTGAAGGCTGCCTTTCCATATATGGACTTTATCCACATTTTAATGAGGCTTTAAAATCTCCAAGATTAAGCTGGTATTTTATGTAGAACTGCCTGCTTTTTATGATATCCTGACATGTTGTACAACATTTGGCGACTATATTGATCCTTATAAATTCAGCATCTATATATATTCATGAAAAGTACCTTTTCTCCCCATTCGGGCCACGAGATGATCCAGACACACATTTCCCTGAGTGGAGACAATAAAACCGCAATTGTCATGGTTTTGAGCGTACACAATGTTTCAGTGTTTTCAAATTAAACCCCTTTTACCATCTGCTTGCAAAGTCCTCAGTGAGGAAATGACAGTGTCTCTCCAGGTATCGGATGGTGTAAATGCCCCTGTTTCTCCTTCAGGTGAGCCTGTGATAAATCCTGCGGGGCCCAGCGAGGGCTTCCTCCCGCGTGGGACATTATACATCTTCATGCCCTCATGTTTGCCCGACCACGGAGACCAGCCTCCCCGTGTTCCCCCGTGCCATTTCACGCTTTTAATCTGAAACAAATGATGGCAGGGGGGAGAAAAAGCATTATCACCTTGGCGGAGCATCAGGAGTATAAAAAAATAAAAAATAAAAAAAAAAAGAAGAAGAAGAAGAAGAAGGAGAAGGAGAAGAAAGGGACTATGGGCAAATTCATCTTGAGCTGCTACAATCAATCTCTCACCTAAAGAAATACACAATAACTAGGCGGGAAAGAGCCAAGATTTATGACTTAGAAACATCTACACTGACCAGCATATACCTAGTCTTCTTGGCTCCCTCCCTACCCGAATGGCTCTCTCTAACAGTTACAATGATAAACTGTCTCTCCCTACTGTTTTACAAGTACATTAGCTTTATTTAATGAGATCTCAGAGTAATTTAACAGATGTATATAGGACATAAGACTAGGAAAACTCTTGCTACTTGGGTACTTTTGCCAAGGTATTCTAGGACGGCTAATCTGAGGTGTAGCTTTATGTTCTTTGCAAAAGTATTATTCAAATTTTCGGGAGGCTTTTAAAAATGATTTTTAATAGAAATATTATATGATGATCGACGAGGAGCGAGCCACCTGCCCATGCACTTGCATTCAGCCCATCCAAAGCCAGGATAAATGGGCTTTCAGAAATCACGGGGACTCACTTACATAGTGAACTGTCATGAAGAATGTCACTGTCAGAAATTAATAAATCTGTAAAAAAAAAAAAGTCTCCCGTTCACTCACCTCCCAGAAGCAGTAGGGAGACCCGGGTATGAGGAAGGGAGAGAGGGCGGGCACAGGGAGAAAGAGGAGGACCTCCCCAAGGGAGACGGGAGGCTCGGCCAATGTCACACGCTCCCGCAGAGGACGGGACCCAGGCTGGTGTGGTGTAAGTGTCCCTGCTGCCTCGTCCCTGCGGGCTTGCCAGGCCCGCCTCCCCCCCACACGCTTCCTGGCCAGCCTCCCTCTTCCTTCCTTGACATCTTGTACTATGCAGGGCTCTGGTTGCTGCTAAGGGAGAAATGGCAATGGTATCCACTTTTTAAAAATTGCTTTAATAAACTACCAATTAATAAGCGAGACAAGGAAGCCAGGGGAAATTACCTGATCGTGCTTGAAATAAAATTAAAGGAGGAGGGGGACTTTTTTCCTCCTCATTTTTCCAAAAGCGCGGGGATCCTGCTCTCACACACCAGGGTTGCGATACTCTGAACCAAACCCTCCGAGACAAAAATCCATACAGCATGGCACCACACACTCATCTCAGCGTCAAGTCATCCTCACTTTCAAAGTGGCGTATTTGGTTTGCTCCATGATTATCAAAAAATAAAAAATAAAAATACATTGAGAAAACAGAACAAAAAAAAAAAGGCAACTTAAAACTTCACTTAATGGTCATACCAGTTCTAATTGTGCTTGTGGCTTTTTTCTTTTAAAAACATGGTTTGAAAAAAAATAAAAATAAAAAAAATAAAAACATGGTTTGCTCCATGATTATATATATATAAAAAAAATACATTGAGAAAACAGAACAAAAAAAAAAAAAGGCAACTTAAAACTTCACTTAATGGCCATACCAGTTCTAATTGTGCTTGTGGCTTTTTTCTTTTAAAAACATTGAACTATCAGTTGCCTTTTATTGAAACATTTTATGTTTTTTAATCCTTTCAATTCTTTGTAGGTCTACTTGATATTTACCATTCTGCAGAAGTGTTCCATGCCCCTGTCCCAGAAGCCTGGTACAGTCCCTCACAGATGGAGTCCCCGGGAGAGCGCTCTCACATGGGGTCACTTCTGAGCACACAACACATAACGGCAGGTGGGTGTGGATTAAAGCATGTGCCACGTGTGTCTCCACTCAAGGAAAACACATGCAACATTCTCCATAATATATATATATATATATATATATATATTTTTTTTTTACCGTGCTAATGGCTCCTTATGAATAACTTAAGAAATCCAATGTGGTCTTTTAAAAATACAGCATTCACGGTGAGCATAAAAATTTGGCCAAACGAAAGGTTCTGGAACTTAGTGGTCACCCTACGAAAACGCAACGGGAAATCACAACACCCCAGCTCACTCTGGGGGTGCAGGGCTTGCAAAGGAAGGGGAAGAAGGAGAGATGGAGGGACAAGCTGACAAGTCGAGGGGGCAGATCCTACCAATCGGGCAAGAACAAATCTGTTGCATGAAATTTCATTTCTTGAGAGCTATACATCAAGTCGGATTTGTTTAATGAGGTTGGCACCAGAAAGATGTATAGAACATGTCAGACACCCGGTACCAATGCGTAGTGGGGGAGAGATAACATCTCAGGCTCTGACCACTCACTTCGTCTTCCAGCCAGCTTCTCTATCTGGTGGCTCCTTGGGGAATAATAAATGAGAGGACAGAAGGAACAAGGAGCCAAATAATGAAAAACACACACACAAAAAGAAAAATTATAACATCGGAGAGCAAAGTAGAGCCAGATTTACTGACCTCACAACTACATAATCAAGAGAAAGTTATCACTGAAGAAACTTTTACTAAGCGGCGTGATCTTAAATAAAACAGGGAGTCCTGTGAAATTTACAGCACTTTTAAGATATGCAAATTGAATGCAAGGTATAGACATAAGGGTAATTAATTGTAAATCTAAGAATAATGTTTCTTTGTCAGGCTGTCTCCATGTTGTGGAATACATTCTAATGTGCCTTAACTTGGAATATTTTTTTTTTTACAAAAAGGCTGGTCTAATTATAAGATGTTCAGAATTTCAAAATACTACTTATTCTTATTTAATTTAGCGGCTGTAACGTTTAATAACAGAATTCACCGATTGTGTGAAAAATATTTTAATCTTTTGCCACGAGAGCGCTGCGCTTCCAAGTCCAGGCCGCCGGGGTCCGTGTGCAGAGAGGACGCCACCTGGAGAACCTTCTGCCCCGGGTCCCGACGCGGTGTTGGGTGTGGATGATCCGAGCCACCCAGTTACCTCGGTGCCTCTCCTCACCCTTTGGCTCATGCTGCCAGCTCTCGTGGTGATTTCTCTGGGGTGTTGGGAACAACGCGACTGATGCGCATGCTTCCCGTTTGGCTCTCTCCTGCCTGCGGATGAAAAGCTCTCGCATCCCTTTAATGCAAGTGGTGGGCGCATCCCGCGAATCGCAGTCCTCCCTTATCCACAGGGGATGCATTCCAAGACCCCCTGAAGCCACAGATAATACTGAAGCCTGGTATATTATGTGGTTTGGTTTGGTTTGGTTTGGTTCCCATCCTTTCATATCTATGATAAAGTTTAACGTCGATGTTCAGCACAGTAAGAGATCAACAACAATAACAATAAAATAGAGCAAGTATAACCATATACTATAATAAAAGTTATCTGAGCGTGGTCTCCCTCTCTCTGTCTCTCAAAATATCTCATCGTACTGTGCTTGCCCTTCTCGTGATGATGTGACGTGGGCTGAGATGCAGAGAGGTGAGCGATGTAGGCGTCATGACTTGGCGTTAGGTTCCCTGACCTTGCGGGGACACTCGAGGTTGGATCATCTGCTTCCAGACTGCAGTTGACTGCAGGTGACTGATGCCACAGGAGGTGAAGCTGTGGATTCAGGGGGAAGGGGGGGGGGCTGCTGTGTGATGGGTCCCTAGAAACTCCAAAGTGTGAAGGCGGGAAGAGGAGTTTTCAGATCGAGGGAATCTGACACGTGGCTCTCATCAAGAAAGTTCTGCATCAAGATGCCCTTGGAGAGACCCGGGAAGGAGGGGCAGGGGGAGCTTCCGCACAGTGAGGAGAGGTGAGGGCTGGAGGGAAAGCAGCCCGGTCCTCTGATGAACCCCAAGCGTCCAGCTCAGAGGAGTGACTACTATACGGAGGGGATGTGGTTGCCTCGTCCTCTGAGGTTAAAGACAGATAAACTCTCTGGAATCCCATCTCCTGTCCCTTGGGAAACAGCTGATCAAGAACGGACCAGGCAAGGGCAGAGGGTCCGGGTGGTGGCAAGGCATGGATGGAACTGGCCCAAAGAAGAACACCGTGAAAGGTGGAACTGGGCTCCTGGGCTCCAGACTGGAGCATTCTCGATCTAGAGCTCTGCACTTGGCGGCCAGCGGGCCCTACTGCCAGGACAATGCTCACTCCTGCCTCTCCTCTCGCTTTGCTGGCTGTTCTTTTTTGTTGTTGTTGTTAAAGATTTTATTTATTTATTCATGAGAGACACAGAGAGACACAGAGAGAGAGAGGCAGAGACGCAGGCAGAGGTAGAAGCAGGTTCCCTGCAGTGAGTCCAATACAGGACTCGATCCCAGGACCCAGGGATCACACCCTGAGCCAAAGGCAGATGCTCAGTCTCTTTCCTCCTGCCTTCTCTGGCTTATTGTCTTCTGTTCAACCTAAAAAAGAAAAGAGGAGAAGAGAAAAGAAGAGGAGAGGAGAGGAGAGGAAGAAGAGAAGAGAAGAGAAAGAGAAGAGAAGAGAAGAGAAAGAAAGAAGAGAAGAGAAGAGAAGAGAAGAGAAGAGAAGAGAAGAGAAGAGAAGAGAAGAGGGAAGGGAAGGGAAGGGAAGGGAAGGGAAGGGAAGGGAAGGGAAGGGAAGGGAAGGAGGGAAGGAGGGAAGGAGAAAAGGAAGAAGGAAGGAAAGGAGGAAGGAAGGAAGGAAGGAAGGAAGGAAGGAAGGAAGGAAGGAAGGAAGGAAGGAAGATGCTCCCCAAAGCTCTGTCCGGGGCCTTCTCCTTCTCCTTTCTCTATCCTCTCATCACCATTCATGCAGCCCCAGAACACTCAACAACAGTGCACCGGGGACTCCTGAGTTGAAATTTCCAGCCCAGACCTTCGAGACATAGACTGCTTACAGCTTCAATGTCTACTCCTGATGACCAGGCTACATCCCGGGTGGTGCTCCCCTGCCTGGAACACTTGCCCCCCCCCCCAGATGATTCATTCTCAGGCCTTGGGTCAAGGCTCAGTCTTGAGTTTTCTCTAATCACCCTATCGCGCAGCCGATGCCTCTCTCGTTTCTTTGTCTCATGTTCCCCTACTTACTTCTAAAAAACATAACAATATATATTCATTTAAATCTGCATTTTCTGCTATCTGTGTGATCCACTAGGAGGGGCTGGGGGTAGGCAGGGCTGGGGGAGGACGTAGGATCCGTCCGCCACTCCTCTGCTCGTCCCGCTGCCTCTGGCCTTTTGTGTGCCAAGAGCGAGCTCTCAGTGGGTAACTGGTGAACCACGCATGGTCTGTGCTTGCACCGGGGGGGCTCACAGACGTTCCGCAGCAGATCCCACATTACCCTGTGCAGATTGCGTATCCACGCACCTTGCGTTCGCCTCTGGCCACCTGGGCTGAGCCACGCAATGGACCAGAGAGGGACCGTGTGTGTAGCAAGAGCCTTGCAACATAAGCCATCCGAGGCTTGGGTTAAGGGACTAAGAATACTGAGCCCGGAGAAGATGGCTAAGTGGTATTATAGCAATTATTCGACAGAGAGTCTGGAAGAAGGAGGATTTCAATTGCCATGTACAACTGCAGGGAGCTCACTTTGGCCGTGCGAGTACAGGGGCAGTGTGGGGTGGTGGAAGGAGCCCGGCGGGCCCCGGAGAAAAACGGCCCTGGGCTCAACCTCAGCCCCACTGGCTCCCTGGTGGGATGTTGGGCAATGACTCCAGTTGGCTGTGACTCGGCCCAATTCCTCGTTGAAAGCATTTAGTGACGTGTGTGCAAAGTCCGTAGCCTTCGGATGTTAAAGAGAGAAGATAGACATCCCCCAAAGTCTTATCCTTGTGGCAACAGTGAGATTCCATCAAGATTCATTGATGAATCTAATATAATAGTCAAGAATCTAATCTAATATAGTCAATCTAATAGTCAAGAATTTCTTGACTCTTAATTCCTCAGCAGCTCATGCCGTAACTCGAGGCTCTGGCACGGTTGAACCATTCCCTGCCCCACCCCCTCAGGTATGTTTGGGATTCACCAAGGGGCTATCTTCCCTGTCCTGAAGGATCATCCGCCTGCCGCTGTTGGCCTTGGTCACGTTGAGTCCACTTAGCCCCAGGTACTTCCAATAAATGGAGGTCACCCCAGACACTCATCCCAGTTGCTGGAGTTCTCAATATTCATGCTGTAGAACAGCTCTTAGAAGGCCCAGGATCAACGTTTCCTTCCCCCAAAAACACCATTAAGAAAATTAAGGACAAGCCAAAGTCTTGGGGAAAATAAGCACAGTACGCGTATCTGACGAAGCACTTGAATCCATAATTTGTAAAGAATTCTGACAAGTCAATAATAAGTTTTTAAAAATCCAAGGATCTAAACAAAAAAAAAAATAAAAATAAAAATAAAAATAAAAATAAAAATAAAAAATCCAAGGATCTAAGGTACAAAGTGAGCAAAAGACCTGAATAGATACCTCACACACTCACACACACACAAAGAGAAACAGAAACAGGCCACATGCACATGAAAAGATGTTCATCGCCGGTCATCAGGGGAACGCAAAATAAACCCACGGGGAGGTACCGTCTATACCTTGTATAATGGCTAAAATCGAAGACACGGGCGACCCCAAATGTGAACCAGGACGCAGGGCGGTTATAAGGCATACCTTGCCCATGGGGATGCAACACGGAACCATCACATTGAAAATCTGCCATAAAGTCAAATACACACAATCTGACCCAGAAAATCCCACTCCTCGTGATTTATTTATTTTTAATTGTTCAACCAAAAGACATATACACAAATATTCATAGCAGCACTAATCCCATGGTACCCCAAAACCGGAAACGACTCCGCGTCCACCAACTCAGGAATGAAGAAAGCGCGTTGTTTTACAGTGATACAACCGAGAAACCATCCAGAAACTCAAAAAAAAAATATTTTTTTAAATGTAACTACAGATAATGTTCAACAATGGAAGAACCCCAAAGATGTCATCACGTTGGGTCGACCCCAAGAGGATGGAGCGTGTCCCCTTTTTGTGAGGAGCTAGAGCAGGCGAAAGCAAGTGACCGCGACAGACCCCGTGCCAGCGGGCAGCTCGGCGAGGAGGGGCCGGGCCCTTCGAGTTGGATGTGGTCTGACTCCAGAAGGGGCGGGGGCTTCCTGGATGCCGACACTGGTCAAAACCCGCCAACCCCTACCCTTAAAGTCTGTGCCTGTTACTCCATCTAAATCCATTTTAATAAAGTCGAGTAAAATAAAAGGGGGGGCAAGAAAAAAATGAACCGAACACCCCTCCGCACCTTGGATCATGACAGTCTGGGAAGGGGTGCTTGGGGGCATCCCGGGACCCAAAGTATTGGGCGCCTGGCAGAGGATGCCTGTAAGGTCATGTGCGTGACCCTGTTGTCCCCCAGGGGCCCCCAGGCTCCCAAGTAGGGAGTGGGTGTAAGGGGTCCCCTGGGTCCCCCAGGGCCCAAGTAGGCGGGTGTACTTCGGCCCCCTCTGTAACTCAAGGCCCGAGAAAATCAGTTCATGCAAAGAGAAAGCTGAGTGAGGAGCATCCTTCCGAGGCCCCCCAAGAGGCAGTGACCCAGACTGGCTGTAAGGTCACCCCCCTTCCTTAGTACCAATCCTCCAGGAAGAACCACAAAGAGCAAGAAGGCCCAGACCTGCCTGTATGCGGGGCCCTGACGGCTCCCTCCAGTGGAGCCCACAGAGGCCCAGAGCACCGGCTCCCAGCTCAGCAAGTCTTGGCTGCACCACCCTATTAGCTGCATGACCTCGAGCAAGCTCCTTAACCTCTCTGCGCCTCGGCTAACCCATCCCCAGGACGGGTAGGGCCCCCCCAAACCCTGGGAGGCATAAAGGGCTTCTTCCAACCTCACCGACTTTAGCACATCTGTTAAAGGGAACACAGGGGGGATCCCTGGGTGGCTCGGCGGTTTAGCACCTGCCTTCGGCCCAGGGCGTGATCCTGGAGTCCTGGGGTCGAGTCCCGCGTCGGGCTCCCGGTGCATGGAGCCTGCTTCTCCCTCTGCCTGGGTCTCTGCCTCTCTCTCTGTGTGTCTCATGAATCAATAAATAAAATCTTAAAAAAAAAAAAGTGAACGCAGGCCATCACGTGATGGGGTGAGCCCTGGGTGCTACTCTATATATGTCGGCCATTTGAATATGAATAAAAACAAATAATAAAAATAATGAATAAAAAATAATGAATAAAAAATAATAACAATAAAAAATAAAAATAAAGTGAGCTCAGGAACGTTAGGTAGCACTTTCACCCCGACAGAGAAGTCGGGGATTGGGAGGGAGGCAGAGGGCCAGCGAGAAAGAGGGAGGGGATCGACCACGGAGAGGAAGACGCAGCTGAGGGTGCAAGGGAGGCCTGAGACAAAGAGGAGGCGCAGGAGAAGAAAGGACCCGCATTCGGGGTCCTGGGGCTGGCCCGCCGCGCTCCCCCCGCCGCCGAGCGTCCCTGGGACGTGGTTATTTAGAGGGCGCCGGGATAATACAGCGGGAGACAGGCCTGCCGTGGAACTCGCACAATTTATCACCCAGGGAAGAGCCACTAATCTTTTGAGGAAACAAGGTATTCACAGTTATTTAAGGCTAATATTTATGCATCGCCACACGTTGTGAGCACAGCCCAGTCTCCGTCCTCCGCGGCCCAGGTCCGGAAGGTCTTGAGCGGCGGCCCTTCCACACTTTAAGCCCCTTCGAGAAGCCTGGCCCAGTGGCCTGGCCCAGCTCTGTTAGCAACTGCGTCCGCGCAGCGCTGTGTGCACCCACGGCGCTAAGGCCAAGGGCAGGCCCTCCCCAGCTGGCGGACTTGGGGGACGGCCTGGCGTGGGCTTCCGACGGCCAAGGCCCAGGCCGCAGCGGCGCTCTGCAGGGTGGAATCGATTATTCAAGCTCCGAGGCTTCTGGGCGTGCATAGACTCGGGCCGGCAGCCCGGCTGGTCGGCTTCAAAAGTCTGCACCTCGGGAGGTGCGGGCAACAAAGAAAAATGTGGATGCGGAGGGTGGGCGACTGCCAGGGGCCACTAGGAAGAGCCCTGGCCCCCGCTCATCCCACCGAGGACCCGACTTACCGACCGTGAGCCCGGCGGCTTCCCAGAAGAAGCGGTTTCTTTGCAGCTTAAGGGTGTTAAGAGGACAAGGTGAGCTGCTGCAACCCTTTCTGGATGGAATTGGAGATGCCACCTGGCTCCCCGAGCCCAGTGCTCAGGGGTCCCCCCTGACCGCCCCGAGCCCTCCCTCCGCTCCCCTCACCTGCCCCTGCAGCTCCACCACCCCGGGTTCGGATCGTCTGCCCTGTGGCTCATGCTGGAAGCACCCAGAGGCCCAGGCCCTCCTCTGAGTCACCCTCGTAGCATAAGCCACGTGGAGGGGCGCTGGGAAGTGGCTCACCAGGGGGTTTGGGCAGGGGCAGTGGGGAGGCTGCTCTGGTCCTTCCAGAGCCTGGCCACATACTACAGTCACCTGTGGAGGTCTCCAGGAACCAGGGGCAGGGGGTCCCCCAGGCACCAAGGGCAGTGGATCCCCAGGCACCAGGGGCAGGGGGATGAAGTTTTGCGTGCAGGAGGTATGTTAGGGACGGCTCCTGGCAAGCGACACGTGGGACAGGGGGAACGGAAAGAGGAGCGGGCCTCGGGAGGAGCAGGCGGGCCGTGCGGGCCAGCGATGCCAGGAGGACTCCTTACAGGGCTCTGCAGCTAGCATGGTCCTTCAGCGCTGTGCCCGGTTGGCCAGGCCTTTACAGTCCTGGATGTGGGCCACGCTGGGGGACAATGTGACCCTGAGTAAGCCGCCTGTCTGCACCTGAGGCGACCCCTGAAGGGAGGGACAGCTGAAGGCCACCTGCCAGAGATGCTCCCAGCAGGTGAGGCCACACTCCACTGAGGGGAAAAGTGAGGGAACACATCCCAGTGTCCAGCACAGCCCCTGATGCCAACACGGTGACGCTTCCCCTCACCTGCTATCGCCTTGGCACAGGGAACCCAAGGTGTCTGGGCAGCACTTACAGCTTATCCTGGCCCTGTCTGGTGGCAAACCCAGAGCTGTGGGGACAGGAAGCACACTCTCCCCCGGTGGGTTAATAGGAGTGATGGCAGCCAGGATACTCCGGCTTCTACCCCAGGGCTCCTGGGTCCATGGATTTTTATTATGCAGGAGGCACATATAATCATCCTTGCAGATGAAGCATCAAAGAAACATCTTTGAATCCAAGTATGTTTCACATCCCGGAGGGTGGTTGGTGATGGGTCACAAATTGTCACCTCTGTGCCGGTCAGTGACTTAGCTGTGCCTCTGACAAGCCATGTTAACAGCCTGTTAGGCCAGAACTTCTGGATGGCACAGTACATATGACAGGACCAGGGGTTCCATGAGCATGGACTTCCTCTGCTATGGGGCCGGGGGTCTCCTAGCCCAGTGTGATAATCTGTGGGCCCCTGTGCCGTGGATCGAGTGCTCTGTGGTGAATCACTTGGAGAGGGGAAGGGCCCCCATGTAATCCACTTGCCTACAGGTATCCAGGAGGTCTTCCGGAGGGAGGGTGCCGTACCGGGGACCCGGCACTGGCCCCTATTGCAGGAGTAGCTAGACTGGCCTTGGTAAGTGGGAGCCCATGCTGTTGGGCCCATGCAGCACCACCATCCCTGCCCCTCACGTTCTATTGGAGTAGACGATGACAGTTGACGCATCGGGGGCTAACATCAGCCGCTTGACTTGGTTTGTCTACGTGATCGCTAAGTGCCTCTGTGATGATGAGAGCTTACCCTCGGGCATTAGGATGCAATACCAAGATCTCCAAACTTGGTGCCTACTCCAGTGCCCATCCGCCACTCCACCCTGGTTCTCCCGGCCCCGGGCATCCACTCTTTCTACTGCTAGGCCGTGACCAGCCAGCCAAACCATTCACCCTTCAGCCCCTAAGACCATATAGAGTGGCCTTGGCCAACATCTCCATGCACAATGGGTGACCAGCATTGCTGAAGTTCTTCCCTTTAGACGTTCCCTCACTACCATGCTTCAAGGCCATTCCTGAGAAGGACTGGAGTGTGGTTGCTGTCCTTGGTACCCTCATGCAGAGCCAGCCTTTCCATGAACTAATCTCAGGCTTTGTTATCCTCCATTAGTTGGACACAAGAGATCCCCAGTCGGGGGAGCAATGTGAGGGAGAAGTGTTGGTACAGCCGCGGAGAACATGTGGACCTGGGCCACCTGCTGATGCATTTCCACCTGCTGATGGTTTATTTCTGGATGTGACTAGCCCTGTGAGTTGGTGATCTCATAGTGAGCAGCTCTGGCGACATGGTCATCTGATGCCCCCTTGGTCAGGCGCTTCATCTCCACCCACAACACAACCAGGAGCCGTTCTTCAAATGGAGCTGTTGTCTCTGGCAAATGACATGGCCCCGATCCAGAACCCGGGGTCAAGTGCACATTCTGATTCTTTCACAGAGTTTGCCATAAACTCCACACAGCGTGCTTTCCAAGCCCTGGGACGTAGCTCTGATACCACTAGGTTGGCTGGATTTTACAGCCCAAATGGCAGGGCTGCTTGCACCATGGCCAGGGCCTGTGGCGCAGTCCATTCTTATTCTAGAAGCCCTTCAGACAGGATGGCCTTTCATGTCACCCAGTCTCGGAGTCAGAGCAGTTCTGCCAGGTATAGATTTAGCTGCCTATGGAGCCCAAAGAGCCTACCAGACATTGTGCTTCCTCCGTCAGGGTGAGAGACGCAGGACACGACAATTTCTCCTACTCTTTGGATGGAGTGTTGTTTGGATAGACGTTCCCCTGACCACCGAATCCCTAAAATCTTTATGGGTGTGGCAGCTTCCCAAATCTTTGGAGGGTTTATCTCCCAACCTCTGGAACACATATGTCTTACCACGGCCTCCAACATGCTAGGTGCATTTCGTTAAATGTTAATCTGCTAACGTGGCCCAATGAGTTTGTTCTCAATGTAGTGAGTCAACGTGATATTTTGCAGGATGTCCACACGGAGCAGATGAACGTGGACCATAGCACGACAGAGGGTGAGAACGGTAACACAGCCCTGGGGAGAAGCGGTGTGTACTGTGGTCTGCTCCGTGTGAATACAAACTCTCTGATCATCCCTGACTGGGCTGGGAAGGAACACATTTGCCAAGTCAGTGCTCATGTCATGAACTTCAGGCCATGTTACTCTGTTCTAACAAAGACACCGCACCTGGTGTGACAGCTGTGATCAGGGCAACTACAAGGTTGTGTGGGGGAGACGCTGTCATCTTTCAGGGTCCATTTGTGTTCAAACAGGGGCTCTCCCGATGAATTCGATGGCCACACGACACGTATCTTTAGATCTTTACGAGTAGCACTAATTTTCACCATCTCCCTCATCCTGGAATAATAGACTTTGACTCTCTTGGCTGGAGGGAGGGCCAGGTCACGGTTTCCCCGCCATGGTAGCACTCAGTCTATAGTCCAAGGATGCAGCATGGGAGTTGCACCATCTATTCTGATTTGACATTCAGGATTCAGGCAAATAAACACTGGGGAGATGGTCTTTGACCAGGTCCCCATTTATTACCTGGCCCCACGTGCCGCTACTCATACAGAAGGGCCGTGATGACATTTTAAGCCTCCAGATCTCAATGGCACCTCAGATGCTACATCCAAGACTCCAAATGCTTGACTATTCCCCTCTCCCCAGGATGGAGTTACCCAAGTACAAGGCTGGAATTGTCTTTGGGAAAGGACTGAGGACTCCTAACCAGGCACACGGCCTTAGGGCTACAGGGTCCTTCCCCCTGAGTACATGGGCTTTTGTAGTCAGTCCAAGAAAATATCTCAGGTCTAAAAACTGGGCATAATATTGTGTCATTTTATTTGGGGTAATTTCCTATAGTCTCCTGATCTTCTTCCAAAAGAAATCAAGAAAAACAGAGCCGTACTATTGAGTCATACCCGTGTGGGCTGCTCCTAGGGACAGCTCTGTTCTGTCCACCAGCTCCACATCGCAGGCCAAATTGGCCCGCCCACCTTCGTGGCTACTCATTAAGATAATTACGTCTACCTGGCTTCTGGTAGTTGAGCTTGGCCATCTGGTCTCTATTGTTCTGAGGGATCCTATCATCCCCATTATAGTCACTGAGCCTCGTTCTACAACGCCTCTCCTAAAGTCAGCCCCGGCCAACACAGATGTGCCACCACCGAACTTCCTAGTGATGGTGACCCCCTCCCCACCAGCACTTTCCAGAAGGCCTGAGAAAATCATGTGCCGCCTGGGTGTTCCTATGGAACGTAATCCCCCAGAGGGTGTATCAGTCTTTCATGAACCATATACTCGGCATGCCCACATCTCTGAATTCTTTAATAATCCTAAACACTACTTTTCATGAAAATCCTGGCACATCAACCGCACTTTTTCGATCTCCTGGGACCTTTGTCAAACCGAGGCATTTTGGCGTGCCGAGGAGAGTGTTCCAAGATTGAATAAACTCTCCCTCATCAAGCCCACTAGTCTGGTCCCCTCGACGCCCCCTCAGAGACTCCAAGTCTTATCGCGCTCCTCCTGCCCCAGCGGGCACCTGCTGCCTCGGTTCTGGGACACAGAGAATCAGGCCAGGCACATCTCAGCTGTGTTGCTTACCCAAGAGCTCACAGGAGTGAGTAGTAAAGGCCAGAGTAGAGTCCGTGTCTCTTGCATTCCCTTCTCTCCCTGGCACATCACTGCTGCCCAAAAAGAGGTTGCCCTAATTCAGGGATTCTAAGGATTTGGCATTTCTCTGTTAATTTGGCAGGTATCATTGGTGATGATATTTATATAGAAAAATGTTGGTTAATTCCCCAGTGTTCCATCTCTCACATAAGTATAAAAGGAGCTCCTGGGTACCTCTGGTAACATACCTGAACCCGTTCAAGGAGTTGTCCGGTCGTGGTTCAGAGTACGGCCTCTAAAGCGTTATTGTGCTCCTTCCAGGATCTCTCCTCAAGCCATATTTACTTGGACAAGGATGCCTTTGTCTCCACTCGCCAACAGGTAATTGGAGAGGAGGAAAGAACATCACTGCTCAGTAGTGACCCCAGGTTCCCTGGGGAGGATGTCAGAAAATGCACGGGTATTCAGTCTGGAGGAAACAACCCAAGAATTCCCAGTCCTCTGTGGGCAGAATGTCTCAAAACTCAGTTTATGAGACTATTGCCGTGGGTCCCGTGAACAAGAGTCATAGAAATCAGAATGTGTTCATAGTTCCTTCCCTCCAAAGGCCTTTATGTACCTACAATATGCAGGTACCGTGCATTGAGGGGGAGCAGGGTGGCCAGGGGGTAAAGTAGGAAAGCCACGGCGTGAGGTCATACCCCCGAGCTTTAATCCCTGCCGTGTCTAGCTGAACGGTGTTTGACCGTGTCTGAGCCTTGGCTAATTCATCTGTAAAATGGAGCGGTTGTGAGGAGCCCTTAGACCGTGAATACAAATAAACTACCTAAGTAGTAAAGCACCTTCTGTAGGCAAAAGATGACCATTGAAAGAAAGCCCAGGCTGTGATTTCAAATAAATACCTAGATGGGAAAGTAACACATTGAACAAATATTCCAAAACAAAAGCAAAAAAATAAAACAAATAATATTCCAATTAAGGAGAACACGAGTAAAAAGTGATCCAGGATCCCCCCTCCTCCCTGCAAAGAGGCAGAGAAGAACTCTACCTTCGCCAGGAATAAAGGGGAGGTCTTTGTGGTCACTGAGGCTTGAGGGAGAACCACTATTGGTGAGTTCTAAGAATAGGAAATGGGGAGGGGGGTGCATAAGGGGGGACAGGGGAGGGGCCCAGGGCTAGGAAGCCCGGCTGAAGCTGGATGTTAGACGGTAGGACAGTCTTTCCCAAACTTCTGTGACTTGTACACTATCCCATTATCCATGCCACATCTATGGGCTCCCTATTATGTTACTCACTTATTAGTTTCCTTTAAATTTTTACACTTTACTCACTTTTACTCATAAGCAAGAATATCTGCCAATGCATGAATTTACTATGCTAGGTAATTACCTTTCTAATACACAGGAAAATTTACTTATATCTATAAAAACTGTTCCTCTGTGTCCCATCTAGAAGTCTGTGGTGCACAACCATGGTAAATGGGTCCCCCTGGGCAAAGGAAGCCACCGTGAAGAGCTTTGAGGGGAGACAAGATATAATTAGAACGGCCCTTCCTCTGGTGGAACATCTAAGACACCAGTCAGGGAGCTATTTCAATCGTCCACGTGTCCCCTCCTCACCTGGGGACAGAGGAGTGGGAGCGGGAAGGAGGAGGTGGACGCAGTGACCAAAATGTCCATAGAATGGACACTCGGGGCCAGGTGTCCAGTGGGTTGTGTGGGGCCAGGGCGAGAAGGAGCCCAAGAGGACACCAGGGTTTGAAACCCAGTTGCTAAAATCCACGGAAACTCCCTCAGCCTTCATGGAGTAACTGAAAAGCTGAACTTACATTAACTCTTAACCTGAAGTTCACATAAATCCGGAGCCACTTCTTTGAGAAAACAGAAGGAAATTAATAGCGTAATTTACGTACATAGGTTTAAAAACATCTACGGGAAACTGGCCTGTGAGACACCATGTGTTTTCACTCATCAAAGACCCATTTAGGGCATCAACACATCAGGAAACCATTTGTGAAAAGCATTAAGATAGCGCAGATAAATGGGCGAAGAACAGGACAAACAAGTTACAAAAGAGAAGGTCCAACTGGCCAAGAAAATATGAAGAAATACTGAGACCTACCAAGAAAAATAATCTCAATTGAAGCAACACTGTGTTACTATTTCCAACTATCAAATGAGCAACTTTTATGACTGTGCTCGTCATGGATCCTTTTGGGGTGAGTCCCAGCCCTCTGTCCCCTCAGGACACATGAAGGACTGCGCTCCCCAGGGCTCTGCGTGGGTGGGCCACGTGATGAGCATTGGCCAATGAGCTCTGAGCAGAAGGGACATTTGTCCCCTTGGGGCCAGATCTCTTCCCTGCCAGTGGGAGACGCCCAGAGCTCTCTTTCCATCTGCAACAGTGACCAAGCAGCATTCCAGATGGCGACGGTTCAATCAGTCGTCCCAGAGCGAGGACACCTGGAGCAGAGCCCAGCAGACACAGGACAGACATGGAGCATGAGCAAGAAGTAAACTTGGGTTGTCACAAGCCATTAAGGACGAGGCTCTTAATAACCCCACCGACGGGCTCAATGATAACGCGCGATGACAGCACCAGAAAGATCCGACAGGGACAGAGGGCAAGTCCCTCTAACTTGTTTCAAAAACGGTGATGCCCCCCCCTTCCGCTCGTGGTCGTGTACCCCCCAACAATTTTTTAACTAAAAACGTAATGTGGAAAAAGCCCTATAGCCCAAGGATAGACTAATGGCCAAAAGCATGGCCTTTGTCAGACTGACATCAGTTTTCATTCTGGCGTGGGACCTTCTCTGCTGCGTGATCCTGGCAACTGATCTAACTGTTCTAAACCTTAGCTTCTCATCTGTGAGATGGTGGAGTGGATATTTCCTTGCCTCATCGGGTTGCCTAGAGAATAAACTAGAAACTGAATGTACAAATCTTAACAAGAAGCTAAGTATATAGTCAGTGACACCCACCCACACACACACACACACACACACACACACACACCCTCACCCACAGTATCACTGTTAGTTGCATCGGAAAATGGGATGCAAGCCAATGAGCAACCAACAGGGAATAGTAAAGGATAGTAAACCCACAAAAATGGATGTTACACAATCATGAGAAAACGCTTACGTGACGATATTAATTCTAGAAGAATAAGGCAAAACCGATTCCGCGATGTAATCACAATTATTGGGCGGGGGGGGGGGGGAATCATGAATAGAAAAATGAAGAGAAAAAAGCCACAACGGATCATAAAGAGCTGCGTTTGGAAAGTGATATTATTGGCGACTTTTCTTCTACTTTCTCGATTTCCAGATTTCCGAGGAGACTTCTGTAGTCCTGAATCCCAGAACCCCGAGGCGTGAGCTGCGTGACAGCAGACAAGTCACCTCCCCTGTGGGGCCAGGGTTCCTCACCTGAACAGTGAGAATCACACGCCCATCTCCTGGTGTTGCTCTGGTTGATTGGAAGATCCTGCGAGATGGTAATGTCTGCAGCTGAACGGCCACGCGGTGCCATCTGTTTATATCGTCGTTATCACTGTCTATTCCTTTTATAACGTGGGAGACGATGGCTTAAAACGTAAGACAAAGGCTTTCGGAGCGGAAGACTGCGTGTGGCCCCTCCACCGGGGAAGAGCGTGATCCGGGGCAGACACCGGGCAACAGGCCAGGAGGTCGGGGCCGCCGCGCAAAGCAGGGCCGGGGTTAAGGGAGAAGACACGGCCCAAATGCCACCCCAAGAAAGACGCGTGGCCTGGAGCAGCCACCTCCCCAAGGTCGGGGCCAGCGTGTCAGGCAGCGTGCGGAGCCCTCCCCCTGACAGCTGCCCCCGCAGCAGCTGGCCTGCCCGTGATGGATGGGAACCGCAGCCGTTTGCAAGAGACCAACAGAAGGCAGGCCGCGTCCTGATCAGCCGTAACAACAGTAGTAAAGTTCTAAGGAGACCGGAGGGTCCCCACAACCACACACGTCCCTCGGCCGTGGCTGCAGTAATTATGATGGTGACAGCTGGGCAGCCCGGGGACACGACAGGAATAGGCTACGGCGCGGGCCCATGGCGCGGCTGCTGGGCCTCCCCGGCGAGGGCAGCCCGGGTCAGGAGGCCAAGCCAGAGATGCCGGGGCCCGAGGGTGCGTGGGCACCCGGGTGGGGAGGCCGGAGCCCTCACCCACCTTCCCTGGCGCCCGAGGCCAGATGCACGGCAGGGGCTCTGCAACCCCCACGCCGTCTGAAATAGCAGCCGAGCGTTCCAGAACTCGCCCGTGCGGGGTGTGTCCTGACTGCAGGCCTTCCACGCGGGGCCCGTGCTCGTGAACACGCCTGCCCGAAGCCCGCATCAACCACCGTGTCCCCCCGGGACCGCCCCCCGCGTGCCCAGCCACACCAGGCCCTTCCGTGGATCTGCCCCCCCCGCACCCCCATGCCAGTTTCTGGGAAGAGGCTGCGTCTTTCTCGTCGCGGTTCAATCATCCTTTTTCAGGGCCACCATTCTCAGGGCCACGAACCCCAGGGTACCGGCCCGGAGAGAGCCTGCAGCCCGGGACTGGCTCGGCCGTCGGAAAGTGACCACGAAATGAGAACTGCAGAGCGGAGCCTTGGGGCCCAGACCCTGGCGAGGAGACCCAGCACGGCTGAGGAGATCAAGGCGGGCTTCCCGGAGGAGGTGCGTGTAGATGGAAAGAGGCCAACGCTTAATTGTCTGTGAGGAGCGGGGCTGCTGGGGGAAGGGTCAGGGAGCTGAGGAGGAAACGGGCCGGAGGGAATGACCAGCGTGTTTGCAAGACTTTGGTCTCCGAGGGAAGCCCCCCCACGGTTAGGCCAGAAACGGGGCCCAGGAGGCAGGGGATGTGCCCAGCCTTAGCACAGAGCCTGGCACACGCGGCTGCCCTCCGTGGAGCCACACTGAAGGAGCTAGAAGCACGGCGGGCAGGCGCCGGGGAACATCCTCCAGGGTTTTCCTCCCCCAGCACCCACGTCACGCGTGGTCAGCCTCAACAGGCCCCCGTCTTGGGCACCGGGGCTCTGGGCAGCCTTCAAGGAGGATCCATGTCCTTCCTGTCCCTCCGTGCACCTCCCTTGCCCCCTGGGACCCGTCACCCGGCGCAGAGGGTGGCGTTGGGCTCCAGGCCCGCCGTCCAGGAGCCGGGCCCTGGGATAACCGGGAGGGTGGGCCTGCCCTCCGTGGAGGGAGCCACAAGCTTCAAACCACGAAGAGGTCCCCTCCAGAGGGGAGAGCTGGACCAGAGGCCCTACACGGAGGCCTCTAGCTCCCGTCTGTGGGTCTGTGTTTAGTTCCCAACCCCTCTCTAAGCACCCAGGGTGCGGCCACTCAGGCCCCACACTGACACCGCTCGTATGGACATGATGCCAGCGAAGGGGCAGGTGTCAGGGACCCACTGCGCCTCTGGACCCCCTTAAGCACCGGCACCGCGGGGCTCCTGCCACTCTGCCCCATGAGCCGCCCCCGCTCACCCTGGCTGACCCTCACCCCAGGAAGGGGTGTGCAGAGCAGATCCTAAATCCTTGCTCCCAGGCTCCGCTCTCAGAGTCCCAGGAGGCTTCTTCTAAAAGCCGGAGAAGCCGTTGTCTACCGGGGGGATGCGTATCTTTCCATTTACCAACTACCACCTGCTCATTTTGAATTTTGCAAAATACATGCAGAAAATGCAGCAGGAAATCAAAATAACCATGGTCCTTCCAACCAGACGCAGACACACGGATAATCTTTAAACCCACACGCGCTCTCAGGGCACCGTCCGTCCTCACCTAACGTACCGGGGCCGGAGTTCTTGTCGTCTACGGCCCCCGTAACCACCACATCGATTGCCATCACGTACGTGTCCCTCCACTCCAGCGGGTCGTCTGCTGTGACCCCCCCCCTTTGATGGAGACTGTTAGGATAACTACTGCAATGAGCATCCTGGAGAGAGATCCTTGAAGAGGATTTCATTAGGTGTCACCGGAATAAATGTACGAATGAGAATAATCTATCCAAGGAAATGGGTTCCACACTCTGGCTGTGCATTGCGAAGTCACACTTCAGAAATGTATTCGTTTATTCTTCTACCAGAAAGGTCATCCCTGCGCCGCTCTCCCATTTGCTAAGGGCACACATCTTCGTCAGCATCACCAACATGACCAACCGATTACAGAGACTTAGCACTTGTCTAGAACATTCTGTGTTCCTGGCACTGAGCTAAATGCGTTACATATATGTTTCCTTTCCATGATCACTCCTTAATTTCCGATGAGGTTGAATGTTTTTTTTTCTTGCAGTTCGTTGGCCGCTTCATTGTAAAACTTCCCCCTAATTTTCTTTGCCCGTTTTCTCTTGTTTGTTTGTCATTTAGTTACTGATTTGTGAGCACTTTTATTAAAGGATATTGATCCCCAGTTAAGGGTCTAACCTTTAGCTTTGTTCATGATCACTTTGACATAAAGAATTTTGTCCGTGCGTCTTTTATTTTACGGATTATGCCTTTTCGTGGACTCTTAGAAAGGACTTGCACACATGACATCAGATGAATATTCATGTATTTTTAAAAAATATTTCTGTGGTTTCAAATTTCATATTTAAATATTTTATCAACCTGAAATTTGTTAGTGCACATTCAGCTGTAAAGATCTCTCTCTCTCTCTCTCTCTCTCTTTTTTTTTTCACATGGTCAGCAAATTGACTCAATTTGACTTACTGAATTCTTCATCTTTTCCCCATTGGTTTGAGATGCCACATTTATCTTACATGAAATTCATATTTACATGGGCCTGCTTCTGCTCTCTTTGTGCAGTTTCATTGATTAATCTGTCCATTCCCGCAATTAAACCAGGCTGGATATATACAAAGCTAAAAGCACGTCTTTGCACGTTGCTCACTCGGTAGTACAAGTCCCTTGTCGTCTTTCTACTTTTGCAAACTCTCTTGGCAATTCTAAAGTTCCAGATGAATTTCCCAATAATTTTATGGAGCACTATGCTCTCTGAAGTCCCACTGCTTTTTTTTTTTTTATATCTATCCCATTAAGCTTGTAGATACTATAAAGAGAATTGATAACTTTATATTTCTTTTTAATTTTAATTCAATACCGTGCATGCTATCCCATTTACAATCCTTATTCTTTCTCATCATAGCTTTCCATGTTTCTGGCGAACTCCATCTCAGATATCTTATAGTTTTGTTGCTATTGAGAAATGTATTTTTAATATCATCATATCCCTGGCATGTAGAAAGAGGAAAAATTTCTGTCTATGCATTTCTGTTGACCAAAGTTTGTTACTGAATTCATTAAATAGTATAGTAATTTTTCAGTGTGCTCACTTCAATTCTCCCACGTAAATGACAATAACTATCTCATCTACTTTCAGACTGTCACCTTTTCTAATTTTTATTCATGCTTTATCCCATTGGCTAGGATTTAAAGAACTGTAAAAAATGGCAAGGACTATGAGACTCCTTTCTTACTTAAATAGATGCCTCTAGGTTTTCATTCTAAGGTATGATTCAGCTGCTGTTTTGGAAGTGAAAGCATCTTTCTTTTATTTTTTCTTTTATTTTTTTTTCTTTTATTTTTTCAAATATTTATATATTTATTTGAGAGAGAGAGAGAGAGAGAGAGAGAGAATGAGAGTGTGCATGAGATGGGTGTGGGGCAGAGGGAGAGAACGGACTCCCTGCTGAGCATGGAGCCTGGTCTTATGACCCTGAGATCATCACATGAGCTGAAATCAAGGGTCCAACGCTTAACCAACTCAGCCACCCAGGCGTCCCAAGCATCTTTCTTGATTAAAGAAGGTGTAATTTCGATTATACTGACGGGTATCAGGTTTTGAATTTTGTTTCTTAAGAATAGGCGTTGAATACTATTATAAACATCTCAATAGGACATGGGTGTAAATTTTCTCTCTTATATATGATTATAATTTAAATGTATTAATCATCCTTGATCCCCTCAACGTAGAAAAGAAACATAGAGAATATTATTCTTTATTCTCCTTAGAGATTATATTCTCACATTATGTTCAAAAGTGAGTTGCCCCTTAATGCACTGTCTTTGCCTGGCTGTGGTATTAGAGTTACCATAGTTTCATAAAATGAATTAGGGAGTGTTTTTATAAGTTACTGTGCTCTAAAACTGTTTATATTTTTAAAAATACACTTCTGCTAAAAGCTTCTTATGTTTTTACTCTTCTGTTGGTAGTAAACTTTTGACAAGTTTTAAACATTTCCATCTTACTTATTTGTGCAAGAGTTCTAGTCTTTGGTCATTTTTATTAGAGTTCTCTCTCTCTCTCTCTCTCTCTCTCTCTCTCTCTCTCTCTCTCTTAAAAAACAACCAATTGGGCAGCCCCGGTGGCTCAGCGGTTTAGTGCCACCTGCAGCCCAGGGCGTGATCCTGGAGACCCCGGATCAAGTCCCACGTCGGGCTCCCTGCATGGAGCCTGCTTCTCCCTCTGCCTGTGTCTCTGCCTCTCTCTCTCTCTCTCTCTCTCTCTCTCTCTCTCTCTCTCTCTCTCTCTGCGTCTCTCATGAATAAATAAATAAAACCTTTAAAAAAAACAACCAATTTATGGGACACCTGGATGGCTCAGTCAGTTGAGAATCTGACTCTTGATTTCAGTTCAGGTAATGACTTCAAGCTCATGAGAGGAAGCCCCAAGTTGGACTCAGCACTCAGTGGAGAATCTGCTTGGGATTCTGTCTTTCTCTCATCCTCTTCTGCCTCCCTCCTGCCACCACTCATGCGCTCTCTCTCTCTCTCTCAAATAAATAAAGCATTTTAATCTAATTTACTATAAAAATATTTTTTTAAGATTTTATTTGTTTGTTTTAGAGAGCATTAGAGAGAGAGAGAGAGAGAGAGAGCCTGAGCAGGGGGGAAGGGCAGAGGGAGAAGCAGGCTCCCCACTGAGCAGGAAGCCCGATATGAGGCTCCATCCTAGGATCCTGGGATCACAACCTGAGCCGAAGGCACTTAACCAACTGAACCACCCAGATTCCCTGTAAAAATATTTTTATAGGGTTTGATTACTCTCAGTTTTCTGATAACTTGTTTTATGAGAATTTTTTCCTCATTTTCTTGCTAAATAGATCAGAAATTCATGCATAGTTTTTAAAAAGCAGGACTTAGATTTTTTATTAATCCTGCTAATTATTTATTTTTGCTCTTGAAAATAATTTATTTTACTTTGGTTAATTTAATGTTTAAAACAAAGAATTAGCAATAATAGTAATATTGACCTGTGGTCTATTTATCTTCTTTTGTTTATCTGTATATACTTAGTATATAGAGTATATACTTATATATACTTATTAAATATGTATTTATATATTTATAAATATATATTTACATATGTGTACATGTATATATAATCTACATACATATAATAAATGTGTATATAGCTCTTGCAAAAGTTTTTTAAGTAAATGTATATCAAATATTGATTATACATATTAAATGCTAAATATATATTAAGACTTGACCTTTGTTATATCCTTTTCTTTTGCACCTGTTTGCAGTTTCCTTTATAATATCTTGCATTTGATACCTAGCTCTCTTACATTTATCCCTTTACACTTAATAATAAATTATACAGACTATGAATTTTCCCAAGTTCAGCTTTGTTAGCATCTCATGAGTTTTACCTCTTATTGATCTTTCTGTCATTATTTTGTACTCTATTATCTGTAATTGTGACTCATATTTACTTTATTTTTTTTTTAATTTTTATTTATTTATGATAGTCACAGAGAGAGAGAGAGAGGCAGAGACACAGGCGGAGGGAGAAGCAGGCTCCATGCACCGGGAGCCTGATGTGGGATTCGATCCCGGGTCTCCAGGATCGCGCCCTGGGCCAAAGGCAGGCGCCAAACCGCTGCGCCACCCAGGGATCCCTCATATTTACTTTAAAAATAAAACAAAAAATGTTAAACCATCGAAAATGACGCTGACATTTTCTCCTATTTTAATTATTTCATCTTATTTTTTTCCAAATAAGAGTAATGGATGTATTTTGTAAGTAAATTTAATATAGAAAAGCAAACACAGTTAAGGTTAGCAGATCATAAAATGATGATAGTTTTAACCACATAAAAAATTAAAATTTCTCTGCAGCACATGACACAAACGAACTAACTTTTGAAAATGACAAAGACTGGGTGACGGGCACTGATGGGATAAGCACTGGGTGTTATGCTATATGTTGGCAAATTGAACTCCAATAAAAAGAAATTTTATTTATTTTTTTTTTTAAATTTTTATTTACTTATGATAGTCACAGAGAGAGAGAGAGAGAGAGAGAGAGAGAGAGAGGCAGAGACACAGGCAGAGGGAGAAGCAGGCTCCATGCACCGAGAGCCCGATGTGGGATTCGATCCCGGGTCTCCAGGATCACGCCCTGGGCCAAAGGCAGGCGCCAAACCGCTGCGCCACCCAGGGATCCCCAAAAAGAAATTTTAAAAAAAAGAACCAATAGATATAAATGTATGATGATCAATATAACCATGAAATAGTATCAATAGTTAATTTTTTTAAAAAAAAGAAAATAAAATGACAAATCATGAAGCTTTTGCAACATATGACAAAGAGTGTTCTCATATCAATCAATAAGAAAACAATCACACAAATTTTTAAAAGTAAGTACAGGATCGAAACAGAACATGAGTCAATATTACTAATCCTCTGCTTTTAAACATTTGATTAACCAAAGCAAATAAAAGAAATAAGGGACTGAAGATGACCCAGTGCAACTTGTTCACAACTGTGGCTGGTCTTTGTGTTAGTGTTGTCTTACTCTCATCAATTAGAAACTTTACATAGTAATTTTATTAATACTTGATTCTGCATTGTGAAAACTCTTTTGTTCGTGGTTTGTCACTTACGTTCTAATTTTGCATCCAATTTGCAATATACTTTGTCAAAATTAAGTAGTCAAACCTATGAGTCTGATCCATAGAAAACACTGAGTATTTCCCCCAAGGTTTGGCTTGGTATAGTTTTCATTAAATTATTTTAGCCACAGAAACCCTAAAACCCCAATGGCTTCTTGAAAATTCTGTTAATACATGTTGACGTTCACAGAGTCACACATAAGGTTTCTCTTTAAAAGCATCATCTAAATAAATAAATAAATAAATAAATAAATAAATAAATAAAATAGAAGCATCATCAAAATTTCTCTACAATTACTTACTTAGAATGTTTAAATCAATTTTTCAATTTCTACAATAGGTATTAAGCACGTGTCCCCGAATCTTACCTTAAAATAATACATAACGGTGCTTATGAGGATTACATCCATCTCTATCAATACCTGACACTCTACTACACAATCTGTATTTCTTCTGACGATAGACTTTTAAAAAACGTGTTCATGCCTCCTAAAGCTTGTATACAACTTCGAAGGGCACTATAGTGTTCATTCAAGGGTTAGAGCCCTGGATTCCATTAAGTGCAATATTTGAGAAATATGAAATTACTCACTGTGTTGGGGGATCAGTGGAACAGATAAAGGGGGTTAAGAGTACACCTACCATGATGAGCACTGTGTGTGTGTGTTTTTTTTAAGAATTGCAAATTCTTTTTTTTGTTTTTTTTAATAATAAATTTATTTTTTATTGGTGTTCAGTTTGCCAACATACAGAATAACACCCAGTGCTCAACCCGTCAAGTGCCCGTCACCCATTCACCCCACCCCCCGCCCTCCTCCCCTTCCACCACCCCTAGTTCGTTTCCCAGGGTCAGGAGTCTTTCGTGTTCTATCTCCCTTTAAAACTGTATTTGGTTGTGGAACGGAGGTGGGCGGGGGGATTGGGGTAACTGGATGACAGGCACTGAGGAGGGCACTTGATGGGATGAGCACTGGTGTTATACTATACGTTGGCAAATTGAACTTAAATAAATACAAATGTAAAAATAAACAAACAAACAGACAAATAAATAGACTAACTGTATTTGGTCATATTTTAAGTCTTGAAAAACCAAACTTTGAACTCTACGGTGCTTCTAGATACCATATTACTCTGACTGGTTACAGGAAGCCTTGTGCACAACACTTAGACTGTCAGCTGAACTCAAATTGCAAGCAAACAAACATACTTAGTGGCTGGAACCTGTATTACTAGAGAGCAAAGGATTAACTAGTAAGTTAATGTGGTAATGAGGTCACCATTTGGTCACAGAATTGTTGAATGATCATACTGTAACCCGAAACTAATATAACACAGTATGTTCATTACACTTCAAAAAGAAATATGAAATTATCAGTCGCACTTAAAATGAAACATGAATGAATAAGATGTGTTCATACGTATTAACACTTTTAGGACAGGATATAAACTCTGTTATACCTGCTACAGCTAATACACCAAGATTTTTACATGCTCGACTCATTTATAAACTCGGGCCTCATATTTCACCTCACCGGTCTCACTTTGAATTTATGGAGAGTGTGCCACACCCCTGTGATATTTGCCACTTAATAATTTAGTTATAAAATACGTCGATGTGACACGTTTACATCCCTTCGCTCCTACCCCCAGTAGTCTCTGGCCGAAGTTTTAGGTTTAGTCTTCACTCTTATTTTTCCAGATAAACTAAGATTATTGCGTCTATTTCAAAAAGAAGTAAGGATGGGAGAGACGGGGAAAGAAAGGGATCACATCATGGTTTGGATCAGCGTTCTGTTAATGCTGAAAGCTTCGAGAAGAGGCCTCCCCTGCCCCCTTTGCCTGGCATCCCATCCCCATCATTCATGCTTTGTCCACAGTTGGGTTTCCTTTCATCGTGTCTACCAACGCCTGGCATCCTAGTATACACTGTCTGGATTTCGTGTGTTGCTGTCCTTCTCTCTCCCCAGCTGGAACATAGGCTCCGTGAAGGCAGGGGACTCTCTCCTGCTCCTCATTGCATCTTCAAGGCCAGGCCTAAGGTGTGAACTCAACAAATACTTCTTTCCTCAAGTGTTCAACACGTGATATGATTATGTACGGGAAACGCTCAAAGGAAATCGACCCCAAAACTATAAAGCAACGGGCCCATGATGTCAGCGTAATCTTATCATTTTATTCTCACGTCATTTCCCTATCTCATTACACTGCCTAACATTCCAGAATTCTATGAAATAACAGCAGTGATGGAGCGCAAGCTCTTCACGTAACTGGTCCTAAAGAATTTCGTCGTAGCTCACCTGGTGCTGCATTTGAGACAGAGACATTTGTTAATCGTGTTAAGGAAGGATGTTCCTTTGTCTAGGTGACTGAGAAAATGCTGGAGGAGCATTTTAAATTTTGTTAAAGGTCAATAATAGTAGTGACAGAAGGCGCCCTTGAACGGTTGCTCGTTGTATTGTAAATGTTTTGATTGCTTTGCCATGAAGTCCAAGGCCAGTTATGGATTTTGATGCATATATTTATTCTCATTGAGTTACCAAGAATATTCTTGATTTCCTCACAGTTGTTCCTTGAAGGTTGCAAAAAAAAAAAAAAAAAGGAGTATCTGGCCCTACAAATCTTTGAGGGTGGTGGCTCCTTGACAAAGCTTTCAATTTGTATGTATTTGTCTATTAGCTTTTGTTTGTTTGTTTCAAGATTAATTCTTCATATTTTCATATAAAATTATCCATCTCATCCATGCGATCAAAGTTTTTGCATCACAATTTTACAAAGGGGTCTCTTCTGCTTTCTCCTTGTCGTGACTGCGCTTTAGCATTTTTTTTTCTTATTGGCTTCTCTAGAAGTTTACCTATTTATACCGTTCTACTGTATCCAGCTCCTTGTTTTATTTTATGCCTCAATCGTTCTTCTACTTCCCAATTTATCAAATTTCCACTTTTATTATTATTAATGTGACTTTCTATTTTGCTTGGGTTTAACGTGTTGCTTTTTAATCAAGCTTTTGAGTTGAATCCTTAATTTATTTTCATTTTTTTTTTAACTTAAAGGGTAAGGAATATGAATTTTCCTCTCAGTACCACACTGAAAGGAAGATATTTTATAATTGTCATTTTGAGTTTATCTTCAGCCCCAGGGTGTGGTTCGGTTTTGTTTTCTTTCTGGATGACATGTGTTATTGTCTTATTTTCTAAATGGTTAGTTAGGTAAAGAGGGCATTTTTCTATTACCATCTGATACTATTCTTAGATGGTCAAAGAATGTAATTTGTAGCATATCTACTTTTTAATCTACTGACATTTTGATGGCTTAATTGTGTTCAAAGAGAAGCCAGTGGACTCCCCTTAGAGGTCAAGGCACTGGCGTGGGTCTCAAAGCACAGACTTTGCGCTGCTTTGGGTTTGTTTGGCGGGTCAAGGGCTGAGAGATTGGCATTAGGGCTCCACCACTACAATTGTGCTTTTGTTCATTTCTCTTTATTCCTTGGTACAGCTTAATACTTTGTAATTTGGTGCATAACATCCATGGCAGTGACTTTTTGGGGGGGACTTTGATTTCATCATTCTTTTTTTTTCCATTTCTTTTTTTTCATTTTTTTATTTAAATTCAATTTGCCGACATATAATACCCAGTGCTCATCCCATCAGGTGCCCTCCTCTGTGTCCGTCACCCAGTCACCCCAACTCCCCACTCTGCTCCCCTTCCACAACTATTTGCTTGTTTCCCAGAATCTGGAGTCTCTCATGGTTTGTCTCCCTCTCAAATTTTTCCCCACTCAGTTCCCCTCCTTTCCCTTATAATCCCTTTCACTATTTCTTTTATTCCACGTAGAAGTGAAGCCATATGATGATGGTCCTTCTCTAATGGACTTACTTCACTCAGCATAATACCCTCCAGTTCCATTCGCGTTAAAGCAAATGGTACCCACCATTCATCCTTTCTGATGGCTAATATTCCAGTGTGTATATAGACCACGTCTTTCTTATCCATTCATCTGTCAAAGGACATTAAGGTTCCTCCCACGGTTTGGCTACTGTGGACATTGCTGCTGTGAACATCAGGGTGCAGGTGTCCTGGCGTTTCACTACATCTGTATCTTTGGGGTAAATATCCAGTTGTGGCATTGCTGGATTGTAGGGTAGCTCTGTGTTTAACTTCATCATTCTTACTGGAATATAATTGACCTATGATATCCTATTACTTTCAAGTACACCTCATTTCTTTTAAATTGCGATTTTCATCATTCTGGGACCCCTTGCACCCTTTTTAAAACTTTTTTCTTATGATTTTATTGTTTTAGAGCAGGTTTAGGTTCCCAGAAAAATTGAGCGAAAGTACAGAGATTTACTATGTACCCCCTGCCCCAACTCGTGCACAGCCTCCACCACTGGAGAGTTATTGTTACTATTGGTGAACCTACATGGGCACATCATTAACAAACCAAGTTTATAGTTGCTTTGTACATTGTACAAACCCTGTGTTTGGACAAATGTATAATGATGTGTATCCAACATTATGGTATCATACAGAGTATTTTCACCACAGTAAAAATGCACTGTGCTGTACCTAGTCAGTCATCCCTCTCTCCCCAACCCCCGGAAGCCACTGATCTTTTTACTGTCTCAATAGCTTTGGCTTTTCAAGAATGTCAAAGTTGGAATGATGCAATGGGTGGCCTTTTCATATGGGCTCCTTTCATGTAGTGATATGCACTTATGTTTCTCCCATGTCTCCTCATGGCTTGATAGCTCATTTCCTTTTTTTTTTTTTTAATTTTCTTTATTTTAGAGAGAGAGAGTAAGGGAACGAGCAGAGGGAGAGAATCTTCAAGCAGACTACCCACTGAGCACAGAGCCCAACGTGGCGCTTGATCTCACGACCCTCAGATCACAACCTAAGCTGAAACCAAGAGTTGGACAATTAACCAACTGAGCCACCCAGGCACCCCAAGAGCTCATTTCCTTTTAGCAAAGAATAATCTTCATTGTCTGGATGTGCCACAGTTTATCCATTCACTGACCGAAGGGAATGTTGGTTGCTTCTGAGCTTCTGAGTTTTGGCAGTTATGAATAAAACAGCTATAAGTATATCAGTGTGCAGGTTTTTAGGTGGACATAAGTTTTCGACACTTTTGAGTAAATACCAAAAGAGTGCAACTGTTGGATTAAATGGCAAGAAGAAGTTTAGCTTTTTAAGAAACCATCAAATTATCTTCCAAAGTGGCTGTACCATTTTTTTTATGCCTACCAACATTGGGTGTTGTCAGACTTCCAGATTTAGGCCACTTTAATAAGTGTGCTCAATTTTTTTTATTTTAAACATTTTATTTATTTATTCATGAGAGACACACAGAGAGAAGCAGAGACATAGGAAGAGGGAGAAGCAGCCTCCCCAGGGGGAGCCCAGTGTGGGACTCGATCCTAAGACTCTGGGATCATGCCCTGAGCTGAAGGCAGACGCTCAACCATTGAGCCACCCGGGCATCCCCCAAATTGGTTAATTTTTAAAAATCAGTTGATGTAATTCACAACAAATTGAAAAAGAAAAATCAGATGATAGTCTTAATACATGGCAAAAACGACAAATCACAAGACCTAGTCATGCTAAATAACAACAATAAAAATTAATCAACAAATGAGAACAGAAGGAAATTTCCCCAACCACTCAGTAGCAAACATTTTTTGCTAAGATAAGGAAAAGGAAAAGGCAGATGTGTTGAATATCATCACATTTATTGAACATTGGTTTTAACCTGTGAAGTATGACAAGAAAGGGGGGAGTCATACATGTTAGAAAGGAAGAACTACAACTGTCTTTATTTGAAGATGATGTGATCATCTATGTTGAAAACTCTAAGGAATCTACAAAAAAAGGAACCAGAACTAATATGGAAGTCTAGCAAAGCCACAACATGGAAGTTCAGGACATAAAATCGGTTGGATTTCCATGTTTTTGTTACAAACGGTTCAGAATTAAAATGGAAAGACTATCAAATACAATAGCATCAAAAATATGAAACATGGAGGGATAAATTTAACATAATATGTGCAAGGCCTTTCGGCTAAAAACCATAGCATATTGCTATGAAGGTAAGGAAAATCTAAATCCATGGAGAGAGATTCTGTGTCCATAATATTCCATGTTAATACCACAGGGTTGTCAATTCTCGCTAAATCAATTGACAGATTCGATGCAATGCTTATCAACATCCCAACAGAGTTTTAATAGAAACTGATAAGTCTTTTATGTTTACATATGGAAATATGTAAAGATTTATATGGAAACTGAAATGACAAGATTAATTAAAATAATCTGGAAAAGGAGAACAAAGTTGGACATTACCCGATTTCAAAACTTATTGTAAATCTACAGCTGTCAAGTCAGTGGACACTGATGAAAAGATGAACTTACTGCTCAACAGAATGGAATAGAGCTGAGAAATACACCCTGAAAACATGGTCAACTGATTTCTGACAAAAGAACCAAGACAGTCCGGTGGAGAAAGCTTAATCCTTCCAAAACACATGCTGGAAAAACTGAACACCTATATGCAAAGAAAAAAAGAAAAAAAAGAAGAATCTTGACCTCACTCTAGACACAAACACTAACTCAGAATTAATTAAAGACCTCAATGTAACTAATTCTATATGCTTCTGGAGGAAAGCACACTTTTATACGAAAGAATGACCCTCAGTTAGGCAAAGATTTCTTAGTTAAGACACAAAAAGACCTGGAAAAGAAAAAAAAATAATAAATTTGATTTCATTATAATTAAAAACTTTTGTGCTTCCAAGGCCCCATTGTGAAAATGAAAAGGCCAGGCTCGGACTGGGAGAAGATTCTTGCAAAACAGTATCTGAGAAAGAACTTGTATCGAGAATATATAAAGAACCCATACACTGCAATAAAAAATAAAAATGCACAAAAGATTTGAATAGCCATTTCACAAAAGAAGATATACAGATGGCAAATAAGGTAAGTGCCAATTAAAACCACAGTGAGATACTCCTAGGCACCTATTAGAATGGCTTAGAATGCGCTGCCAAGAATGGGAAGCAGCTGAAATCCCTGTGCACTGCTCATGGGGAGACGAAATGGTGCAGCCACTTTGGAAACTAGTCCAGCAATATGTTATAAAGTTAAACATATATAAAAAGTTTTTAATTTAAAAATTTTTTTAAAAAACATACACTTAGTGTCTCCTGCAGCAGTACTTCTCGGTACCTACTGAAGGGAGATGAAGACATTCATTCACAAATACTAGAACACGAATATTTAGAGAAGCTGGAATATCCAAACCCTGGAAACAATCGGTTGTTTCCAGGGTTTGGACACTGCCCTCCTGCTGGTGAGCAGATAAACACATGTCCCTCTTCTGATGAGTAGATAAACACAATAAACGGTGTTCATACAGTGAAATACTGCGCAGAAATGAGAAGGAATGAGCCACTGATACACTAAACAATATGGATGAGTTTCAAAAGTATTATGTATAAGGAAAGAAGCCACAGAAGACTACATGTTGTATGATTCCATATCTGTGAAATTCTAGAAAAGAAAAGGAGTCGAGGGAAGTGGAATGATTGGAAGGGAGCAGGAGAGGGCTTCCTGGAGTGATAGAAATACTCAGCATTGTGATGAGGCGTACGTCAAACTCATTGAATTGTAAGATTAAATATGGAAACTTTGATCGTATGCAAATTTTATTTCAAGAAAACTAATTTTTGATAAGAGTGCCCAGCAGATAAGCTTTCTCAAGCCCTGAAACCGACCTCCACTTTCAAGGGATGGTTCAACTGAGTATGGATTTCCAGGCCATATTGATTTTTCTAATCTGAATGTTGAAAACACTACTTTCTAGAATCCAGTACTGCTTATGGAAAAGCAAATACTAGTCTGATTCTCTTTTTTTTTTCTGATTCTCTTTCCTATAGGGTGACTTTTTCCTCTTTAATTTTTTATAATAATGCTATTAACGTACCATTACTGAGAGCTTAGAGTGCTCCAAGTCCTGTTCTACGTACAATGTTCCCAGCGACTTGGAACTTCTCGGTGATAAATCCAGTTGTGATGGCTTTTTCATTACTGTTCTAAAAACTCGGGGAACTGTTTCAATATACAGACTCCTGTCCTCTGGGGGAAATTTCTTCTGTTGTTTCCTAGCCATGGCTTCTGTCTCTGCATCCTCTCTTCTCCCCTACTAGTTCTCTCAAATAATGGGGACTAGACCTCTAGGGGATTGATCCTGGATTTCTCTTATCTCTTATCTCCTAATTTCCCCTCTTTCCAGACCTTTTATTGCTTCCTTAATTTTAGCAACCACATTTTTAATCTCTGAGACATTTCTTGTTTCCTGAGTGATCTTTTTCCCTCAACTACTATTCTTGTTCTTTGAATGTAACATCTCGGATGTCACAGAAGGTGCTTTTAGAATATATTTTTGTCTTGCTTTTCATCTTGGTTTTGCTCTTCTATCTGATACGCACACATACACACACACACACACTCTCTCTACCTGGTGACCCTTGGTTGTCTATTCATATGTAAGAAGGATGCTCGAGTTTCCTCACAACCTCCCCCTTGCCTCACTACTGAGCTCCAACTAGAATACTTTTGGAGGCAGGAAATGGCAGGGAAGTTTGAGTGACAGACTTTGGATTAGGTGAGGAGGAGGATGAAGAGAAGAAGGCCCTACTACCTACCAAAATGAAGAGAGGTTAGTCAGTTTCATGCAATATCTTCCAAGGCAGAAGACAGAATTTGCTAGATCATTTGTTTGTTTGTTTGTTTGTTTGTTTGTTTGTTATAAAGGCCCCCACCTCCCCTCCTCTAGAATTAAATTCCAGCAACCTAACTCAGCTTAGAATGTGGAAGTGGGAAAGGGATCCTGTCGCCAGCCAGGATCCTTACACTGTGCCCTGAACTCCAACAACTCCATCTTCTCCTGGACCAGCTCCCCTGCCCCACCCTCTGGATGACCAGCTGTGCTGAGCCAGGAATCTCTAAGGGCACCCAGCCCCCTACCTCTTCAGTGGCCCTCTTGGTGAATCTCCTGGTCTGTGCTGTCCTCAAATTATGTCATCCTCCAGCCTACTGCGTCCCCTCTTAATCACTCGGCATTTGTTTTTCTGCATTTGAAGACCTGCTCCCTGCTCTCTTTCATTGATTCTTCTTTTTATATGAGGTTTGGACTTGTTTGCTTTTCATGCGTTTGTTTGTACCTCTATCCACCATCACCACAAGATCTTAGAAAGCACAGAGCATAAACACCTCTATATCACTCTCTTAAAAAAAAAAAAAAAAAAACACAGAAAAACAGTCCTCTTCACCTTTCATCTTTTACTTGTCAAAAACCACCCCTGCCAACGAAATCCACCATCACAGCCCTGGATTAGGTCACTATGATGAGACATCCTTAAACATCCTATGACTGTTTTAAAGAAACAACAACCATTTGTGTATTTTTCACAAGTTCTACACATTTGTCAAGTAAATCAAGATTAATTTTATAATAACAAAGATGAATTTATGTAATTTAGATGAATTTTTCTATACCTTATTTAATATGCTTTTTGATTTGTTAAAGAATGAATGGTTTAAATCTTTCACTACAATTTTGGTTTTATAATAACTTTAAAAATTGCTATATACATATATACTTAGATGTCATTTAGGACATAAAAGTTTATGACTACTCTAGCTTCACAATAAAGTAAGCCCTTTATCAAAGTAAGATAATTATGTTTTATTTAATTATTTTAGCTTACATTTTACCTTTTCCAATACTAATACTGTCAATTCAGCTTTCTTTTAGTTTATATATTAACATATCTTTAAAAATTCCTTTATTCTTATACTTCCTTTGAAAATTTACTTTAGCATTTCTTTTGAGCAGTAAAAAAGCCTCAATTTCAATTTATTTCTTGAACCACTAAGGAGTTTAATCTCATTCATTCATTTGACAAATATTTGTTAGGGAAATACTATGTATTAGAGCCGACATTCAGAACAGAAAAAACATGGTTAAAGTCATTACAAATTTTTTGCATCTTATTTTCTCTGTTTAGATATACAATGTGTTCACTTTTTTGTTTCTTCTATGAGCCCTTACCTTTGAATCAAAAGAGGGAGAAATAAGAAATATAAGGATTAAATATTCATTCATAATTTGTTGAGAAATATTGTTAGCAAGCAAGCTAAATCCAGATTTTTTCTTAAACTGATTATTGATTGAAAGATTATTGATTGAAATACCTGCCTACAAGTGATGAAAGGTGTAAAGCTTCTTTTCCAAGATTAGGAACAAAACAAGGGTGATCATTCTCACCACATACGTTTAACATGGTAGTGGAAGTCCTAGCTTGAACAATTAGGCAAGAAAAAGAAATAAATGGCATTCATATCAGAAAGGAAGAAGCAAAACTATCTCCAGCTGTCGGTGATATGACCTTAGATATAGAAAATCCTAAAGATTTCACCAAAAAACTCGTAGAACTAATCAACAAATCAGTAAACTTGCAGGATACAAAATCAACATTAAAAAAATAAGTTGAATTTCTATACACAAACAACAAACTATTTGGAAAAATAAAGGAAAAATGTCACTTATAATAGCATCAAAAATAATAAAATATATAGAAATAAATTTAACCAAGGAGGTTAAAGATCCATACTCTGAAAAGTATTAGACACTCATGAAAGAAATGGAAGAACAAAAAATGGAAAGATACTATGTGCTCATGAATTGGAAGACTTAATATCGTTCAAATGTCCAAAGCTTTCTATAGATTCAATGCAATTCCTCCTAAAATTCTAATTACATGTTTCACAGAAATAGAGAAAACAATCCTACGATGTGTATGGAACCACAAAAGACCACAAATAGTCAAAGCAATCCTGATAAAGGACAAAGGTAGAGGCATCACAATTCCTGATTTCAAACTTTATTACAAAGTTATGGTAATCGATACAGCATAGTACTGGCATAAAAACAGACACATAAACCACAGAACAGAATTGAGAGCCCAGAAATAAACTCATGCATGTACAGTCAATTAATAGTTGGGAAAGGAGATGAGAAGATACAATAAGGAAAGGACAGTCTCTTCAATGCTAAGAAATGCTAAGAAAAATGATAACCACATGCAAAAGAATTAAGTTGGATCTCTGTTTTACACCACTCACAAAAATTAACTCAAAATAGATTAAACACTTAAATATAAGACCCAACAAACTACCAGAAAAAAAAAATAGGGAAAAAGTTCCTTGAAATTGCTCTAAAAATTTTTTTGGATATGACAGCAAAATAATCACAAATAAACAAGTGGGATTATACCAAACTAAAAAGCTTCTGCACTACAAAAGAAACAATGAACAAAATGAAAAGGCAACCTATGGAATGGGAGAAAACTTGCAAATTATCTATCTAATAAGGGCTTAATAAACAAAATAAGAAATTCAATCAACTCGATAACAAAAAAAAAAACAAAACAAAAAAACAAAAAACCCTCAGTTTAAAAGTGGGCAGAGGACTTGATAGACAATACAAGAGGACAAATGGCCAATGGACATGTGAAAAGACGCTCAATATCACCAATCTGGAAAATGCAAATTAGAACCATTATGAGATAACACTTGGCACTCATTAGAATGGCTATTACCAAAAGACAAAAGACAGCAAGTGGTGCTGAGGCTGTGGAGGAAAGGGAACTCTTATATGCTATTGGGGGCCTTCAACTTGGCATGGCCACTATGGAAAATAGTTTGGAGGCTCCTCAAAAAATTAAAAACAGAACTACCTTGTAAAAAATAAATAAATAAATAAATAAAAAATAAAAAAAAATAAAAACAGAACTACCAAATTATCCAACAATCCCCTTCTAGGTGTATATCTGAAGGAAATGAAACCACCACCATGAGGAGATATCTGCACCCTCCCATTCATTGCCATATAGTTCACAGTAGCCAAGACTTGGGAAGAATCTGAGTACCCTTGGAGGGATGAATGGAAAAAGAAAATATGAAATATATAGATGTAGATACACACACCTACCACAATGGAATAGTATTCAGCCGTAAAAAAGAAAGAAATTCTGCCTTTTGCAACAACATGGATGGAACATGAGGGCATTCTGCTAAGTGAAATAATTCAGACAGAGAAAGATAAATACTGTATGTTGTCTCTTACAAGTAGGATCTAAGAAAACTGAACCCATAGAAACAGAATAGAATGGTGGTTGCCAGGAGATAGGATGAGAAAATGGGGAGCTATTGGTCAATGGGCATAAACTTCCAGTTAGAAAATGAGTAAGTTCTGGGGATCTAAGGTACAGCATGGTAATTATAATTAACAATACTATGTTGTATACTTAAAAGTTGTTAAGAGAGTAGATCTTAAATGTTATCACCATAAAAAGAAAATGATAATTACATGAAGGGATGGAGGTGTTAACTAATCTTATTGTAGAAGCCATTTTGGGATATATCAAATCATCATATTGTATATCTTAAAATTGCATAGGTTATATGTCAATTGTACCTCAATTAAGCTGGAATAAATAAAAGGTAAGATAAATTAAAACATGCTGAAAAATTTTCCCCTTGAAATCAGAAATGAGAGAAGGATGTACGATTTCATCACTTATATTTTTAACATTTTACTGGAGATTCTAACCAGTGCAATAAAGCAAGAAAAGTAAAGAAAAGATTAGAAAGGAAAAAAATACTAGTGTTTTCTGATGACATGATTGTGTACAAAGAAAGTCCAAAGAATATATAGACAATTAAAAGTAATGGAGAACTTAGTGAAATGTGCTGGATACCAGAAAATATGCAAAAATCAATTGTATTTCTATATACCAGCAACAAAACACAGAAAATAAAATATTAAAAATCATTAACATTTATATTAGCATCAAAGATCAACAAATACCTAGAAATGAATTAAGGTAAAATGGGTCTTACACATTTGTGTAAGACCTTTGCATTGAAACCTACAAAATACTTTTAAGAGAAACAAACAAACAAAAAAAACTAAAGAAATGGAAGACTTGGGCAGCCCCAGTGGCTCAGTGGTTTAGCACTGCCTTCGGCCCAGGGTGTGATCCTGGAGACCCGGGATCGAGTCCCATGTCAGGCTCCCTGCGAGGAGCCTGCTGCTCCCTCTGCCTGTGTCTCTGCCTCTCTCTCTCGATCTCTCTCATGAATAAATAAATAAATAAATAAATAAATAAATAAATAAATAAATAAATAAAATCTTTTTAAAAAATAAATGGAAGATTTGATTTTACAAATCAAATTGATCTAAACACTTTTCTATAATCAAAATCCAAGCATGGTTTTCTGTGTGTGTATGTGTGTGTATAAATTTACAAGCTCATTCTTAAATTTCTGTGGAAATTCAAATAGCCAAGGCAACTGTAAAGAAAAACAAAGCTGAAGGACTCTCATTGCCAAGTGTAAAGACTTATTATAAAGCTGTAATAAATAAGACTGTGATATTAGTGCAAGGACAAACCAAAAAACTCAGTGGAATAAAGAGTCTAAAATTTAAACACATAATGGTCCACCACCTAATTTGTAAAAAGTTGACTCCGTAGTGCAGTCTTTTCAATAAGAGGATCCCTGGGTGGCTCAGTGGTTTAGCGCCGCCTTCAGCCCAGGGCGTGATCCTGGAGACCCATGATCGAGTCCCACATCGGGCTCCCTGCATGGAGCCTGCCTGTGTCTCTGCTTCTCTCTCTCTCTCTCTCTCTCTCTCTCTCTCTCTCTCTCTCTCTCTGTCTTTCATGAATAAATAAATAAAATATTAAAAAAAATAAAGTGATGCCAGTTCAACTGAATATCTATATGGGAAAAAATACATCTTGACCCCCTATCTCACACCATACACAAAAATCAGTTCCAGGTGTACTGCAGCACCTTGTGGACATGGGGAGTATATAAAGATTCTTAAACAAACTACATACACACACACACACACACACACACACACACACACCCCTCTGGGAAAGGTCTCTTATGGAAACATACGCATACAACTCCTATAAATTAATAAGAACAAGACTTTTTAAATAGAAAAATGTTTCAAAGACAAAAACAGATACTTCATAAAAGAGGATCCCGAAATGTCTACCAAACATATGAAAGAGGATCTAACCGGTCATCTGTGAAAAATAAATTAAAACAGCTTATTCAACACACTAGCCATTCGTTGGAAAGGCTAAAATGAAAAAGATGGAAAATGCCAATGGCTATAAAAGAAGGGAAATGTTCATGCACTCCTCTTGGTGGTGTCAACTGGTACAAACAGCTTGGAAAACTGCTTGGAAGTTTGATGAACCTGAACATGTGTGTTTCTTTGACCCAGTAACTCCACTTCTAAATACAGACTCGACTAAACCGCATGCATCTTTTTAACAACACCCATGGATTGGAATATCCGTGGCAGTGCCATTCATACTAGTCGAGAACTGGAAACTCCTCAAATGCCATCAAAGGCACAATCGAAAAGTAAATTGTGATGCATTCACACAATAAAATACCAACCCACTAAAGAAAGGGACAACCTACAGCCACGCCTCCTGGATACATCTCGGAAATGTAATGCTGAGAAGTAGACGCCAGTAGGAAGAATGTGTGTGGTATGATTCAGTGTATCTGAAGTCGAAGTGAGATAGTGATAACCCCTGGGGGGGTGACAGTAACTAAAAGAGACCGGGAGGTATTCTCTGGGGTCCAGCCATGGTCTCCATGGTGGTGGTTGTGAAAATTTACCAAACTGAACACAGAGCACTTTTCTGCACGTATGTGATAATGCCAATGAAAGGCAAGGAAGGGAAAGGAAAGGAAAGGAAAGGAAAGGAAAGGAAAGGAAAGGAAAGGAAAGGAAAGGAAAAGAGAAAAGAAAGAAAAAAGAAAAGAAAAGAAAAAAGGAAAGAAAAGAAAGAAAAGAAAAGAAAAGAAAAGAAAAAAGAAAAGAAAAAAAAGAAAAGAACACTTACCCACCTTTATTTTTATAGTTGGCGCTATCTCTTTGTAAAATGAAAATATTAATATGGTTCCCCTATGCTCTTTCTGATTCTATTAGCACAATTAGAAACACTTGGGCCCAGACCATTGTCACAATTTTTAGCGACTATCATTTTATGTTTTGAACATTATCTTGCATTTTGTTTTATGGCTACATGTGTCACAATTAGATAGACTTACTTAGATATTTCACTGGATTTCAATTCTGATTCTAGGTTTGCATAGCTTCTGTTCTCTATTTCTGACTCACAGATTTTTGATTTGCTTCTCATTTAACTGGGAAACATCTTCTGAGAGATTCTTCTAGAAAGAATAACCAGTTCATGGTTTTTGGCATGTCTAACATTGATCTTTTTTCCCCATCATCTTATTTAACTGTTTCCCAATTATAGTTTGTGTTTTGTTTTTCATTTTTTGTTTGAGGACCTAGCTTTGTTTGCTCTTTTTTAAATAGTGATATGGAAGCTAAATAAATCTTATTTTTAGACCCACTTGATTGGGGCACTTGACGGGATGAGCACTGGGTGTTATTCTGTATGTTGGCAAATTGAACACCAATAAAAAATAAATTCATTATTTAAAAAAAAAAGAAATACTAAAAAAAAAAAGAAATTTTGAGAAAATACATTTGAGTTGACTGTTCTCTACCAATATTGAAAATGATACACTATCAATTCTATCCCTTATATAAAAGGATACAGTCTGTGTCCTCTTTCTTCCTGCATCTTCTCTGCCTCTCATACCCCGAGTTCAGTTGATATAATAAGGAACTTAAATATTTGCGTTAAAAATCTTATTTTTGTCTTTGCCGTAAACTCTGTAGCCACATTTTAAACAACTAATCTGAGTAAATGTTTCCTTTCCAGTGCTTTGTGCCATTTCTTTTACACTAATTCTTCCCATTTCTTGTGTTCTTTGTTATTTATGTGCCGTTCTTTGAGCCGGAGCGATTCTTTGAGTATTTTTTTAATGAAGGGCACATGGGTGGTATACTTCCTAAGTTACTTCCATATTTCTAAATCTGCAAGGTTGTCTCAGGAATGATAGGCTGAGGGAATGCAGAATTGTGTTTTCAATTCAAAATAATCTTTTATTATTGCTAAGGCCGTATACGTACACTGCAGAAAATTAGAAAATACAGGTAAGTAAGAGTAAGAAAATAAAATCTCGTTTTCCTACCGTTAACCCTCTAGACTACACCCTCCCAGATCTTTTTTCTATTACACACATGGGTATACGTCTGTTTGTTAAAGTAAGGTCGTACTGTACACACTGTCTCGTAACATGCCTTTATTCCGTATGTAAATGTCCACCTTTCCATAGCATTAAACTGTGATGTCACCTAGTGCTCAGACTCGACTCAAACCTCCCCAGTTGCCCTTTACTTGTCCCAACTAGATGCAACTCCAATGGTTACTTCTTTAAATTACTTCCAATCTAGAAACAGCCCCTTCTCATGAAGATGGTTGTTGCATAGATTGGGACAAACTCTCCATCTTGTAGGTTTGTCTGCTTGCCCACTCACGAGTCATGATGAAGGCCCAATCACATTTCTCCAAATCTCTGTAAACACCTCTGTCGCATTCCTGCCATGTAGTTTGGCAGGAGAAAATTCAGATAGCAGCTTGATTTTTCCTTTCCTTCCTTCCTACTGCTTCCTAACTTATTTTATCTACCCTTGAAACTCACAAATGTCATGAGGTGCTATCTCCATGGGACTCTACTCATTAATTATGACTGGTACCCAGCGAATGTTTTCATCTAAAAGCTTAAGCTTTTATTGAACTCAAAGACTGTTTCCTTTCTTTGTCTCTATGTGATTTCCTTCTGGAATTGCTATCATATGTGATTTGAATCTCCTGGACTTTATCTCCTGAATGTGTTCCCTTATGGCCGTCCCATTTTCTCTTTCATAAGAAACTGACTCTTCACTCATGGATTTGGGAGTAAGTCTAGGATGGGATTCTCAGTCCTGACGCACCTGCAGAACACAGGCCTGGTCAACCCTACCCAGCATTTGTTGCCTCCTTCCCCTGGACCTGTGTTCTACGTGCTCTACAAGGATCCCATCCGTCAATCTTCATATCAAACCTCTTAGGTTGGGATGATGACTGACTCCATTTTAGAGATGATGAAATTAAGGCACCACGTTAGATGCATAACTTACCCAACCTCATGGATAACAAGTGGTCAGACCGGTATCCAATTTCGAGCTTCCTGTCTTGCCCTCTGCACTGCGGGGAACCCAGACTGGCCCAAACTTCCTGCTTCTCAGCCCTGTGGCACCCTTTCTGCTACAGGATCCCCTATGGGATCCTTCCAAACTCCTTCCAGGTAAGCTGCCCATTTGCTTGAAGCCAGTGGTGGACAGGTCCTCCCCTTGGACTGGTGCTCATGGTTGTATATTTCACAGAAATTTTCTTCAAAATGTTGTGATATGGCTGGCTGTCTTCCCTGGTTTCCAGTATGAACACAGATTTTCCCCTATATTTACATCCTTTTGGCTATTTCCATGGAAAACTCCATGCCAAATGTACATTTAGAGATTTTTGTTTCTTATATTCTCTATCAAAAATGTGAGCTCCAGTCATTTCATCTCCCTTCTGGGCCTCCCCACCTCACAGTGAACAACGTCCTTAACTTAGAAACCAGTCCCTCCAAGAACAAGCCCAGCCTGACTTTCCCATCATAATCCCCATCGCTTTGTTAATTCTCTTTATTCTCAGAGAAAGCTCCATGTCTCTGCTCTCCCTGCCCTGGTGCCGTGTGTCGGCACCATACTGTCTCCCCCGAGTGGAATGCTCTTTCTCTCACTCCATCCCCTCTCCTTCCTCAGTTGTTCCATGGAGAGTTTACCTCTCCACCTCCCTGGTGGCCTTCTCTCAGTCAGGGTCCCATCAGAAAGCAGTTGGCACACTCCAGTGAGGATGCTCCAGGGAAGATTTATTTACAAACAGGTGCATTACAAGGTGGAAAGTGGCAGTAGAGGAACCTCAAGACACAGTGTAGAATCCAATGTCTAGGACTAAAGGAATGAGGGAAGGGGAGGTTCCTGTGCCTGGAAAGAGAGAGTCCTGTACTTTCTTGAGAATGGCTGGGATCTTCAGCCAAGGGAGCATCCACAGAAGGAGGGACCCAGCAGCCTAAAGACTTTGACCTCAGTTGCCCTGCCAGCCCTCCCTTCCAACCTTCTGGCAGGGCTCCCCTCCATCAGGGCCCAGCCAGAATCCAGATGACACAAGACCCCTTGCTAAAATCCATACACGCCAGCCCCCTGAGGCTGAGTACAGGGTGGAAGGGGAAAAATGCGCATAGATGAGCAAAGGAAGAACCCCGCTGTGGACACTACCACTTCCATTGTTTATAGTAATCCTGTGGGTCTTAACTTGCCCACTAACTCGGGTGAGTCGTACCACGACTCTGCATCTAACAGCGTCCGCTGTGCACTCCACACTCACGGACGTTGTGTTGAGTCAGGGGAACAACACATGATTATAAGTCATCCCGTGTCCTACTCTGGAGGTGGGAAAGGTTGACTTGGGCCATCTTCTCTCCCATCTTAATGACCAATAGTACAGATTGAAGGATTCGAGTGGGGTCGCAGATAGATGCTTCTCACCATGTGCACCGATCTTCCCAGCTAGTAAGTCCTGGGCTGCTGTCATCCGTCATGCACCTCAGCTGTGGGACTCCAGCACCCTCACGCAGCACTAGAGAACCCCAGCGCCCAGCAAGTGACTCCTGTTGTTCTTGAAGTCACTTGTAGTTTCATGCGCTCACTCGTTTGTTAAGCATTCACTAAGCACCTACTGCGTACTGCAAGGGTTTTAAGCCTGTGAGCCTAGAGGGGCCTGGCGGAGAAGATAAACAAAAGCAGGTGCCCTGGTCCAAGGAAGAAGAAGTGGGGCCGTGGCTGAAGGGAGAGTACATTCCCCTTTTAAGAGGACAGCGCTGGCTGTAGTAGCTGATTGCTGCTCTGCAGAAATGCAGGCCCAGCACTGGCAACTCCTCCTCTTCCCTTCCTCTTTTCCTAAAGAAGACAGATTTCCAGCTCGATCTGAAGTCTTTTTTTAAATGTAAGCAGCTCATTCCATTTTAAATGTGTGTGTACACGTGCACGCATGCCTGCGTATGTGCGTGTGCGTGTGTGCGTGTGTGTGCGCGCACAGTGGGCATCAAATGTGTTTTCTGATTGAAACTGACCTGAGGGGCACCAGGTTGCACCCCCTGATGGCCAGGGAACCAGGACAGATACCACAAAAGAGGAAAGGACCCTGCAACCCACAAGTAGCTCCGATAGAAAGTAGAAAAAAGCGTCTAAAGGGAGTAGAAATAACACATCGTGGGAAATTATTCCTCATTCTGCTGGTAACAAACCTCCCCATGGCCAACCACCCATGCAGTCTTGGCCCAACTGCATCCTGATTTGGAAACCTAATTTTGGAAGCACAACATGTGAGACTTTGTGATTTTGATTAGAACGACATCAATATGGGACAGCGGTATTTTTCCCAAAATGGGAAACAAAACCAACCAACCAACCAACAAATAAACAAAAGAAACAAGCCTTCAAAGGGTGAAAGAAAATCACTATTTACCTACGCTCCTTTCTTCTTAATTTCCGATATTCTTTTAGACTCCTGCCAAGTCCAAATGAAGACAGTTATATAATAATAATCGTCCATAATAACAATAGACTTTGACCCGACATTGGCCAAATGTCGGCCATTTGAAGAATTTCAGAGCAGAACCACGAGAGGAACAAGTCATGAAATGGTTGGGAGGCTTGACTTTTTAAAAAAACTTTATCAATATTTTGGTCTCAAGAGTTAAAATGAACTTTTCTCTAGAAGTAAACTCTCGTCATAAACACTTCAAATGGTATTTTGTGTAACATTCCATTTTTCCTTATGATGAGCGTGGATTCCACACCCAGAAGCAAATGTGTCACTGTTGCTCCCCTCCAAGCAATGCACCCACCATGCCCTTGCCTTCACACGGGTGACCTCGGGACAGGCTCCTCGATTCCCCTACTCTGGGTCCGTAGTTGCAGTCGGCCTTCCAAGTTACTCAGGGTAATGTCTCAAATGCCTGCTGCCCTAAACACCTCCTGGCCTGGAGTGATGATGTGATCTATCACACCAACTGGGCCACTTTGCAGATTAAAAAAGGCCTCGTTACACGGAAACAAGCGTTAACCACGACTGACCTGGGCCGTCACTGGCGTATGGCCATCCTACCTGAAAACAAGGTAGAAGCATCAATAGTGTGGTGTCTTTCTGCCAAGCTGGTGGAGACCTCTGTACTCAGGGCCGCAATGCAGGGTAAAAGGCAAGGAATGGTTGGTCATGGGGGGCTCCCAGTGGCCTCCAGTACCCCACTCCAGGGAGAGCAGAGCAACGGGAGAATCATGGAGTCTGTGCCCGGGACCCCAGTACTAGGGGAGGACCCACTTCATGCTCCCTGGTATCCCTCTCTCGGCCAGCCTCCCTACACAGTGACCTGAAATCTTCTTCTGCAGCAATACTTATGATGTCACTCTGTCTCTCACCGTCTCTGTCTCTCTCTCTCAGACACACTTGTGTGCATTCTGACATCGATTAAATGAAGTATAGACCAGATCTAGTTTCTCCAGAAGTTTCCAAGTCAACAAATGATCTGGGCAAAGAGATGGCTGGGGAATTCTTAAGCCGGCAAAGAAACTGGCAGCTCAGCATATGGGCCACACTCCTGAGGCCCCTGGCTAGGAATGCCTGGCTCCGTTTTGCACCTTCTTGTGGTTCTCCGTGTCTACAACATTCAGACATGCATAAAATTCTAAATACTGTTATTCACATCATAATGGATGTGAGAATATTAGTTCTCATGCGTTAAGCACCTGTTCTGGGCCAAGCATCCTACTAGGCACTTACCTATTAACACTCTCTAATCCTTACAATCCCATAAAGGAGATGTATCTATCTCCATCCTACAGATAAAGACACTGAGGCTCAGAGAGGTTAACTGTCTTGCTCAAGGTCACACAGCTGGGCAGCGCTGGTACCGACGTCCCCCAGAATCTGCCAAAAGGTGATAAATTCCAAGCCATATCTTTGCCTTAAAAAAATCGGTTGGTGTCTCGAGCGGTCTCGTAAATCACCGCAACTGCTGGTTAAGGTTTGCATAGACTAGTAAAGAGGGTTACGTCATTCTCTCTCCCCAAACACCGAGGAGCAAGGTGGCAAAACCGTGTGGACCCTAACGACAACAGCAGCTTTATTGTGCCGTCACTCGAGTGGTCTCATTTTCCCACCAGCGCACTGGCTGGACACTTTCTAAATGTAAAAATAAGAAACGCGACACCAGAACCGCTATTTTGGGTGCATTTAAGTTGACAGTTGTGTCCGCGGCGTGTTCACCTCATTTGCAAGATGCGGCCGCCCTGCTCAGGCCTTCTGCTGACGTCGTGTCCCTGGGGGCTGCACGTGCGATTGGGCCGCCGCTGCTGACCCCCAAAAGGCGCCGGTTCCCGACCCCAGCAGCTGGTACCTGGGAGCCGAGCACCCTTAGCAGGGTTTTCCTGCTTCTCTGGCTTCTCCGCCTTCCTCCTCTCCGAGCAGGGGCTCGAGGGGTGAGTGCTCACGGCTGATTCCTTGTCCCCGAGGTGCTCCCGCAGCCGGGAAAGGGGACGCGGGGCCTTGAGACACCCGGGGAAACAACCGGGGGGCCGGACTGAGGGATCCCCGGCGTGAGTCGCCGCGGACGTGCCCTCCTTCCGTTGTGAGCACAATGGGTGCTTAAAACTTTAATGAATTGAACCCTATGAGTAAGGGATGTTAATCATTTTAATTACCCAGCCGCTTGAAATCAGATATAACAGTCCAATAATGTATCTTTAAACGAACACAACCCTGCCCTATAAAATATCCCTTCCAAACCCATTCTAATAATTTCTATTTATCTTTTCTGACGTTAACTGTTACCCAGCCCGGCCGGCCAACAGACAGCCTTCCCCTCGCACTCGGTCTCAAAGCGACGCCGTCTAGTTTTTCAATATCATTAGCGTCCCCCTGGTGGGCAGAGAGCAAGGCGGTGGCACCGGTCACACTTCACTGCTTTATCTCATATGACAAAGAGAGATGATCCACTTCAATCCGGGCCGGGCTGGCGGAGGGGAAGGTGGCTGCGCAGATCTCCCCCTGCCGCCGACAAACACCGAAGGGCCGCTCCATGTGACTCGCTAACAGCATGAAGGGGCAGACAAATAGATTTTCCTCTATATTTATAACCAGCATCATTCTTCCTTCTAGGGCGTTCAGTGCAGGTAGCTGTTTTATATGAAATGAACAATCTTTATAGACGTACCAGAGCCATAACAAGCCTGATTTTCAGCGAAGCTGAGGTATATAACTCTTACCGAATTGTCAGGCTACTTGCTCAACAAATCAAGCCTAACTTATGATGTTTGCAGTGTAATCTTTATTCCTGTTTGACTAGCCAACTACCCGGTGGTAATAGGATGTTAGGAGAGGGCAGTGGCCGTGTTTGCGCAGGCCGTGATTGATAGGCCAACGCGGCATTTTTCATTTATATCTCCCGATTCCAAATCAGTTAAGTTTAGGAAAAATGAAACAAAGTGGCAAGAAAAATGTTTGCAGATTGCAGGCCGGCGCTCCCGCGGATCTGAGTTCAGCCCACATCTGCCGGGATTGTCTGGAAACATTAAGATATCTAAATGAAAATCAATACTGTATGTGCCAGGCATTTACTACCAGGAACAAGCATCAAGAGACCTGAGCTAATCAGACTTCCAGCTTGTGCCTCAGCCATACACTCAACCCCAGGGGTGTCCTAATTGCCCAGACTAATCATAGAAGAGTTAAATTTATAACCAAGAAAGACATCTTGTTTTTCTTACCAGTCATCATTGAGGAGCGGGAAGGTTCACCTGTGAGGTGGGTGCCAGATGTACAGGGGGGACCCCCCGGGGCGAAGGAGGGCCGCGTCTCACCTGTCAGAGGAGAGGGAAGACGAAGTCACCGTCCGCCGTAAAACCAGGCAGCCTCATTCAAGCCCTGGGTGGCAGAGACTCCCACCAGCCCGCCCAGGGATCGCAGGCTTCCTTCCCGAAAGCCCCTTAACCACTTAACCCCCATGTTCTGGAAGGGACGGGAGGAGAGGGCCATGTGTCCGCCAGCCCCCTGCACGCGTGGCCCGCCACCTCGGTTCGTGGTCTCAGGCACACGGCTCACAAAAACAGGCAGCATCGTTGACGTTGGAAATACACGTCTCTGGTCTTCCCTGAGTTCCACTCTCGGCTTTGGTGCCCTGGAACCTCTAGGGCCGCCAATGTCACCTGGCACCGCGGAGCTCCCTCGTGCTCTGCACGCACAAGTGCCGCCAGTCTTCACGCCCCCACAAACCACGGAGCCGGGCGACAGCTATTGGCCGAGCCCGCACCACGCTGCTGAAAAACCATCGTGTATCAGGGGACCGGATTCCTAATATTTGCATTCTAGATGCCAACTGTGAGCATATTTTGTGCTATTTTCAACAAATTACACCAAAATATGCAAAATGTTTATAAGGCTGCATCTTCTATTTTTGGCTCCGGTGTATTTGCAGCTTAATAGCCCCTCAGAGATTTGTTTGTCTCCTCTGGAGAAATGGGAAAGTGGAAAATGCAAAAAAAAAAAAAGAGAGAGAGAGAGAGAAGGAGAGAGAAGCAGAAAGAAATGAAGATGCTTTGTTCGTGCAACAAGTTGAGTTCTGCAAGTTTTTTTTTTGTTTTTTTGTAAAAGAGCAGAGCCAGCTGTCCCAGGAGACCTTCCTCAACAAGAAATTTAATAACATTATTTGGATTCTTTGTGCCCCGGATTTCAGATGTATTTTTAATGCATGTGTCTTAAAACAAAACAACCATTGTCAAATGCTGTATTCTCTGCTCACCGGTTTAAATGGTTTCCTAGACAGCACAATTCTGGGAGCATCGTAAGGGTTGTGATCAATGCGAGCTTGTGCCTTGCATCCCATGGCTTCCCAGGGATGCCCCTCGATTACCGGGGGCCGGGGTGGGGGGGTGACAGTTTGTCACTTGTCTTCCTGAGAAAGGTGTCTCTGGCCTGTCTCTCTGATGTGAACGATGACAGCCTCTTGCCTCCCGTGCCATCGACACGGCTTGGGCGCTCATGCAACTGGGTGCCAGCATGCATCTCTGTCTCCACCCCGGTGACAGAGGCGTCCTGAGCACCTGCGTGTGTGCAGCATGAGGGCTGATGTGCTGGAGCAGCGTCCGGGATGCGGGAGCTGGAGAGATGTCTGGGTTGAGGAGGGCAACAGTTTCCAGCTGCCGGACCACGAAACCCAGTCGAAAATGTTCAATGCAGCTTCTCCACTGGAGAAGCTGTTGGACAGGGCGCCTGGGGTCTCAGCGGCTGGGCGTCTGCCTCCAGCTCAGGGCGTGATCCTCGGATCTGGGATCGAGTTTCGCATGGGGCTCCCTGCAGGGAGCCTGCTTCTCCCTCAGCCTGGGTCTCTGCCTCTCTCTCTCTCTCTCTGTGTGTCTCTCATGAATAAACAAATAAAATCTTAAAAAAAAAAAAAAAAGGAAATGCTGTTAGACAAAAAGGAAGGGAAGGTGGATTATTTTCCAATTTTTTTAAAAGACTTTATTTATTCATTCATGAGAGACACAGAGGGGGGGGGCAGAGGGAGAAGCAGGCTCCCTGGAGGGAGCCCGACGTGGGACTCGATCCCAGGACTCCGGGGTCACGCCCTGGGCAGGAGGCAGACCCTAAACTGCTGAGCCACCCGGCTGCCCTACTTTCCAATATCCTTTCTCACTGACTTAACCTAGGAACTGGGCCTCATGCCCTCGCTCTTTGATAACTGGACCAAATTTTTCCAACACCACCGAAGCTTCCGCCAAATGTCATTTCGCCAAAACAGATACAGTCAGGGGAGGAGAGACGTAAACGGCCGAGTCCCCGTTCCTTGCCAGCCTCCGCCTAGAACAAGGGGAAGCAGGCACGCATAGCCTCCCGCGCCTCCGAACTCCGGGCCGGCCCTCAGAAGGGCCCGGTGCGTGGGATCCCCCGAGGGCGCCCGGGAGGGTGAGCTGGGCAGCCGGGGAAGTTAGACCCAGACTCAAAAGGGGGTAAAGAACCATCATTCAAGCGCCGAGGTGAAGGAGGGCAGGAGTCCCGGATCGGGCGCGGCTGCAGACCGGAGGCCCTGCCCTCAGAATGCCGGGTGGCTCGGCGTCCCGGGGCCCGGGACAAGGCTGTGCCCCTGAATCGGCCTTGAGGCCAGAGGCCAGCGGCTCTGCACCCCTGTGCAGAAGGCGGAGCCGCCCGGCTGGGACAAGGCCTGCCTCCTGATGCTGGCGAGGCAGCGACTCCTCAAACCCCAAGTCCGGCCTGCACCGTCCTCACCTCACCTGCTCCTGCGGCTGGACACCCGGGGGGATGGAGAAAGGTCCTGGGGTCTCGGCAGAGGGAAACCGGCTACAGGACGGAAGAGCCCAGGGGGGCAGAAGGCGCCCGGGAAACCACAGCAGTCAGGGAGCTTCTGCTCACGGAGGGTCCACACCTGCCAAGCACCATCCTTGGGGTCGGCCACCCAGCGGCTCCTTTACTGCTCCCCGCGGCTCCCAGGGGTGCCCACCGCAGGCCCACGGCATCTGGCCAGAACCACGGAGAGCCCTGGGGAGCTCGCACCGGGCCCCCCTCGTACCCTGCTGCTGAAGCACGGAGGCCGTCACCAGGGGGTGAGAGGATGGAGAGGGGACCCCAGATGGGGACCAGACCACATGTGCATCCCCTGCAGCCTGACAGTAATAGCCACGGACTAAGCGTGCGCCAAACAAAACGCTTTAAATGGGTGCCAGGCCAGAGCGGTGCTTCGTTAAGTGAGCTTCCTGGGGGGCGAGGGGGGCGCAAGCGATCGTGCAATGAAAGTGGTTACACGAAGAACGTTTGGGGGCATCAGCAGTGTGGTTCCCTTGGGACCCGCTCCCCAGTCGGACACTGGGGAAGAGGACTGTGTTCTATTACCAACGGCTCTGGCTTCATCTCTCCAGCCCCGTGAAGCCCTGTGGGCTCACTGGCATCTCATGGTTAGAAACCCAGAAGCGCAGCCACTCCCCAGGCCTGCCCGCTGCCCGGGCCCGGCCCTGCTTGAGACCCGCTGTGCCCCGTAGCCCGCCAGCACTGGCCCCGGCCCAGTGGCACCTGCTTGGCCCCGCTTCCCACAGGACGTGGGGAGCATGTTGTAAAGGGCCCCTTCCCTTGTCTTGTGGCTCCGGAGGGAAGGGGCCAGAGAGCGGGGCGGAGGGGTGGCGGGAGAGGGAATGTTCATCCCGGGGATTGAGTCAGGAAGAGGACATGGCTTGTTTAATCCTAATAAATCAGCGGTCCCTGGGAGGTAGAGCAACAGGGGATGGCATGCTAGGCGAGCCGCACATTGACCCAAGGCAGAGCTCGCAGAGAAATGATGTCCTCTCCAGCAGACTCCTGGAGAGATGGTCTGCATTTCTTCTGACAAATTAGAAGTGCCCTGAATGCAACCATTCCTCAGAAAATAGGCCTGATTTAGCAGTGTGCAAGCTGCCATTATCCTGCTGCATAAAAAGACCATTTAAGCAGGGCAGCCTCCAGAACACTGGCCCGCTGGAGGCAGCATTTCTGAGAAATTACCCCCTCGACTGCCACCTAAGCCAGTCACCACCCAAGGGGGAAGCCTCATTTACAACCTAGAAGACCAAGCAGGCTTTAATCAAAGGAAAGGCCTCGTTTGTCTCTGGTCCCTGCGTGAGCTCCCGAGCACCCCTGGGTCCCCAGGCCCTCGCCTCACCTCGGACGACCTCGCCGCATCTGGGCCTACCCCGTGGGGACCCCCTTCCCAGCTCCACCCCACCCAACGTCCCTTGCCCCGTCTGGAAAAGCGGAGCCTCCGCCATCCCCGCCGGATAGCAGAGCCTTCACGAAGCAGATCTAGCGGCAACCGTGCCCCCAAGATGAGACAATCCATTTGCACAAAGTGTTCGTGTTTCAAAACTTTGCATGCGAAGATTACAACCTGTCACTACGTTCCCCGGGGACGCGCTACCTTTTTGTAAAAAGTATCTGTAATGAGATCTACAAATCTACGTTGAAGACAGCTTACTTTATTGTGTTGGTAAAGATGAAAATGTTTTAAATAGGTTATGGCTCCCGGGACTGATAGCCTCACCATGAGGGGAAGGTCATTTCGAAATGTTAATAAAAGTTTTCATAAAATATGACGGCACTCGAAGAGTAATGTTTGGATGTAAAAATAACTATAAAAGTATAATTTCTACCGGGGTGCTCACGCGGTTTTTCTGCGTCAAGATACTTGCCCGAATTCTGGTTCAACGGGGGTTGCAGCTTCTCCAGCTGTTTTGACGGCCGCGCTGGGATTCGATCCTTATTAGTCAGGGCAGCAGCAGCCTTCCCCAGCCCTTGGCAGCTGCTTATATTAGAAACTTGCCCGGGAAGCAAAGCCTCGCCCTGCCCTGACCGCGACGCTGGTCCTCGAGCGCGATGGCTCAGTCTGCTCGCAGGGGGAAAGCTCTTCTTATGCCCAACAAGTGAGAAAGAGGGATAGAAGCAAAGCCACTAGAAGGATCTAGAAGGGGAGCCCTGGGGGCTCAGCCACCACGCTTTGGGGTTTGTGGACTAGTTCAGTGGGAGAGCTTGCCAAACTGGAAATACTCAGTTATTTCCTATTCGACGAGCACCTTGGGTTTTCAAGCCAAGCAGCACGAAGGAAACGTCCCCGAAGCAGTTTCTAGGCCGGAGCTGACCGGTGAGACCCGTCCATCCTCTGTTTGCCAGATTCCGTCGGCTCCGATCAATCCTGGATGTTTCTCTTAGGGCCCCGGGGTCGCGCGGGGTCCTCAGGAGTCACGGCTGGGAACGAAGCACCCCGCGGATACTAGTGGAGAGGTTCAGGTACTGGAACCTGGGCTCAGAAGCTTAGGGCAAAGGGCACAGCCCCAGAGGCTCACCTACACAACGTCCCCACTGCGTCGCCGTCAGCAGGAGACTTCCTTTCTCGGTACCACCCACACGTGCAGCTCACCGTGGCCGGGGACTGCCGGGGACAGATTCCAGCTCTCCTTACCGTCCCACACGACCCATGGGATGTTCATCTGCACCCCGGGACATCTGCCGCTTACTGTCCCTCCGGGCTGACCATTTATGACATCAACTTCAAACCCCGAGGTCTTAAGGGCTCTGCTGTCCACCAAGTCTGGCTCTGACAAAGCAAAATCTTTGCCGTGAGTTTTAGAAGCTATTCTGAAACTTTTGGAGGTGTCCCTTTGCTCGCACTGTGGTTCGGCCCTGGAAACTTCCTCTGGAAGCAGGGTGGCAGGATGACCCAGGTCCTGAGGGGTCCGGGGAACACAGGGACGATAAGAGACCTCGGTTAAAGTCTCAGAACATCACACCCACCGGTCTTCCTGGTTCTAGAAATCACTGAGTCCATTCACCACGTTGGTCAACGCCTCCTCCCCAGGGAGGGCTTCCTGACCATGTCTTATAGGACAGCCCCATCCATCTCCACCCTTTGCCCTTCATCTGCTGTGTTTTCCTTCTCGGCGTCTGTTATCTCTGAGATATTACAAAAGGGACTTATTCATTTATTATTTCTCATCCTACCCCCAGCATTAGAATGGAAGCTACGGGAGAAAAAGGACTTGGCCTTGTTCGGTGCTCATTCTCAGTATCCAGAACAGTGCCTGGCATATGGCAATGGTTCATTAGGTATTTGTGGATAAGTAAATGGATGGGCCGTGTGAACAGGACACTGTCATCTCCCAGGCCCTCACGAGACAGAGAGGAGACTCAAAGCTGATGCTCAGTGCCAGGAGCCACCTCCTGCATCCTGTGTCTGGGGGGAAGAACCCAAGCTCACACCCAGAACCCACTTGCACACACAGCTTTGTTCGTGGCACGGCTCTGTGCAGCCGATCCAAAGTCCTACTGAGATAGCTTTCTACCGAGTTCATTCTACAAAATTCCAGATTCAGATCTGATTGAAACAAACAGACAAAGATGCAAACAAACAACCTAAAGAGATGTCGCTAGGAACAGGGAACAGAGCGCATAGAGTGAGCATCGGCGAGTGGACTACGACGGGGCGCGCGATCACAGGGTGATGCACATCCATCAGGAATGCTTCAGAAGGAATTCCAAACTAGTGGGAGGTCAGAGATTAGAATCTAAGATTCCTTTTTAAATGTTACAGTCTGTAGCACACAGAATAATGACCCCCAGAAACGTCCACACGCGAAGCCCACAAACTGTAAATACGCTACCTTACATGGCAAAGGCGCTTCGCAGATGGGATTAAGGATACAAATCCTGGAGGTAGGGGAGATTATCCTGGATTATCCTGGTGGGCCCAAACTAACCACTTCAAGCCTTAAGAAAAGAAAAGGAAAAAAAATTTAAAAAAAAGGAAACCTTTCCTGGCTTTGATCAGAGAAAAAGACATGAAGAGGAAAAACAGTGTCGGAGAGATGCCACTTCGCTGCCTTTGAAGATGAGGGTCATGAAACAGAGCATGAGGGCAGCCTCTAGAAGCTAGAAAAATGCAAGGAAATGAATTCTCCCCTAAAGCCTCGAAAGGAATGCCTTGATTTCCGTCCAACGAGACCTGTGTCAGGCTTCTGACCAAGAGAACTGCAATATACTATGCTTGTGTCGCTCAAGCCACCGAGTTTGTGGTGATTTAGCAGAGCGGCAACAGGAGACTCATACACGGTCTTCTGATGTCTTGCCCAAACGAAAGAAAAACCGTTGGTCAGAAAAGTCTGAGTTCCAAGGCCATTCCCCTTCTGATCTCCCTCACGAGATCCGTGAGTTCCAGCGAGGTGGGTCTTTACCCTGAGCTGAGCCCAGTAACTAAAGATGGCAGAGAGGACACGTCAAGTTTGGAAGGCAGCTGCTGACCCAAGGAAGTTCACCATTTAGTCCGTTTAGGCTCTAGAAGGCATTTTCTGTTACACATAAAGTAGAATTTTCAGAACCAGAAGGTGAAGTCTTTTCCCTCCCGCTTAGACTGGAGGAATTTGGGTGGCCCCTCGGGGTTCCCAGCTCACACCAGTTACACACGCCCTCAAGACCCAGAGGTGGGCACATCACCTCCAAGGTGGGGACCAGGCTGGAGAAATAAGCCAAGAGGACAAAGCTCACTGGTTCCTCCGCAGGAAGCTGTCCTGCTATTTCTTGTCTCAGAATAAGTCCTATTTCGGAGTTGGAGGAAGACAATACTACAAAAATCAGCCACTTGCCGCACCATCTCTGTCTCAACTCCCACTCAAGAGGCTTCAACCTGTCCATCTGGGAACCAGCAAATATTCCAACACGTTGAACTGGAAAAGGAACAACTTGCCCACCTTGTGACTCACTCTGACTTAATACCACGCCCTTATACTATCTAACACCACTCACATGTCCCACATACTGGGACACCCCAAGCTACTTTACCAAACCTCCCGCCAGCCTCCTCAGTCTAGGACTCAAATCAGACTCAGCCCCTAGCACTCAATACCTCCAACTTCTCTCTAGAAGAAGAGGAGGGTCACCCTCTCTGCTCCCTAGCAAAACGACCTGAGTGTGCATACATGAGGGCCACGCAAAAAATGAAATCTTGGCCTCGATCCAGCTCTGGGTAGGTCCGCGTGGTGGCAAACTCCAAGTCCCGAAAATGTATAATTGAAATGGGCATACTTGGAAGTTGTTAAACCTCTAAATTGGAGCCTCGGTGTCCCTAGAAAGATGACTGGATAAAGAAGCTGTGGTCTATGTATACAATGGAATATTCCTCAGCCATTAGAAACGACAAATACCCACTATTTGCTTCGACGTGGAGGGACCTGAAGGGTATTGTACTGAGTGAAATAAGTCAATTGGAAAAGGACCAACATTATAGGGTCTCATTCATTTGGGGAACATAAAAATTAGTGAAAGGAAATAAAGGGAAAGGAGAGAAAATGAGTGAAAATATCAGTGAGGGTGATGAAACATGAGAGACACCTAACTCTGGGAAACGAACAAGGGGTAGTGGAAGGGGAGGTGGGTGGGGGGTTGGGGTGACTGGGTGACGGGCACTGAGGGGGGCACTTGGCGGGATGAGCACTGGGTGTTATGCTATATGTTGGCAAATTGAACTCCAATAAAAAATATGTATTAAAAAATAAAAATAAAAATAAAAATAAAAATAAAAATAAAAATAAAAATAAAAATAAAAATAAATAGGGCAGCCCAGTGGCTCAGCGGTTTAGCACCGCCTTCAGCCCTGGGCATGATCCTGGAGACCCGGGATAGAGTCCCACGTTGGGCTCCCTGCACGGAGCCTGCTTCTCCCTCTGCCCGTGTCTCTGTCTCTCTCTGTGCCTTTCATGCATAAATAAATAAAATCTTTAAAAATAATAAAAAAATAAAAATAAAAATAAGTAAATTGGTTCCTTAGGCCTTTGGGTAGGAGCTCTCATAGCACAGAAAGCCAAGTGGAAGTGTTTCAAACAGCTCCTGTGCCCGGCCGGGAGGGTAAATATGTGTGTGGCTCCTGGCATATCTCATTTAATTCACCAGTCTGATCCCTACAGAAATCCAACAGATCCCGAAACATGACGATGGGCAAACTTCATCAGATGCATGCCCTCCAGAGGGTGAGAGATAAACCCTAAGAAAATTCAGGGACCCATCAAATCAGCAATGGTTTTTGGAATCCCGTGGTCAAAGACACACAGGGACGTCCCAATCAAAACTATTGCATCTCACATTTCTCACAAATAAAAAGAAAGCACTCTCTCAGCTCACCCCCACCCCCCACCCCCAGATTCTAGAGACAGGTATTCCGCGTTTCAGAACATCGCTCCAATCCATTTGCTGAGTGATGAGAGTGTCTTCCAACTTTGACAGGGACCCCAGATCAGGAAAAGGCTCTGCAGCAGGTCCAGGAGGCAGGTGATCCCTCACGGCCCGGAAGACGCGGTGTTATTAGAAGTGACTCCGGTGGGAAAAGACCATGCAGTGTATGCAGCAAGGAATTAGACACCATATGAACCATATGAACAACACCTCAAGTGTGCTCCTGGGCCCTCACAGAGACAAAGTGCCTGCCCGCGGAATATCACGCATGCGATCGGAGCTAGCTGTGGTGAACTAGGTTTCATCAGACCTACCAAATTGTAAGATCAGGTAAATCCAGAGCAGCCCATTGTAATATGGAAGAATTTGATGAAGGATTGGCATTAGTAGGGCCAGTGGGCAAACTGGTATCCCAGACCCCGTGTCATCCACTACTGTAGCACCAGGGCCTCCCCCAGCTAACACCTCCGGTATCATAGGTACCTTGTGACTAACTAATGGAGAAAGAAGAAGGCTGAACTCAGTTCTCTGATCAGTATGTGGATATAAGCTTCAAAGAGACCACTGGTGACCATGGTCCCACACAGCAAAGACCTTAAGAGACAGCAGGGAGGAAAGATCTTCCCAATAGCCTGAGCTTTGGGTGGTGATCCTGGTAATTCACTCTATAGATGGAAAAAAGGTGACTTGACATAGGAATATATAGAGAATCATGGGCAGTGGAGGATGGCTTAGTTGCATGGTCGAGAGGCCTGGGAGGAAAAAAAAATTGGAATATTGCAGACAAAGAGATCAGAGAAAGAGGTATATGGATGGATATGGGAGGGCACACAGGGCGAGGGTGTTTGTAATGCGTGATAGTGCCCACGAGGGAGCACGGAGGAGGTACTAAGCCATCAAGCAGAAGGAAAGACATAGGTAGGTGATAGCAGGCAGCCTCTGAAAGGAGCAGAGACACGGTAGCCCAAAGGTGATGCATGGACCCAGTATCATAGGACCGTGTTTCTCTAAGACTAATGTAGCTACTACCACCGCCAAATGTCCAACTTGCCAGCAACAGAGACCGATGTTGAATCCTTGATATGGATTCACCATACCACAAGAGGGTTAACCATCCACTTGGTGGTAACGTGATGACGTTGCACGGCTTCTACCCGGGAAAGGTAGTGATTCAGTTTGACCGGAATTGACACATACTCTGGATAAGAGTTTGCCTTTCTTGCCCACAGGGCCTTAGCCAGGACTAGTGTGCAAGGGTTAACCCCAAAGCCGGATCTCACATAATGTTGCACATCATGCAAGGGCCCTGCTTTATAACATGGGAATATCGGCCATGAGACCCACTGGTCCTTTCACTCACCTCCCCACAAGGGAAGCTGCCAGCTTGATAGAGGAATGGAATGGCCCAGGCCAGGCACCCCCCTGGAGGTGACATCCTGAAAGAATAGGATAGCCTCCTCCAGGACTCAATAGCCACTCTAAAGCCATGAAAATTATAGGATTCTGTTTCTCTAACAAGTAGCGTATACGGGGTCAGGAACCCAAGGCGGAAGTCAGTGGGCCTCCACTTACCGTCCCTCCTGATGATCTGCTTGGAGAATTGGGGCTTGCTGTCCCTACCACTCTAGGCCCAGTACATCTAGAGGTCTGGAGAATTTAGGTTTGCTGTCCCTGTGACTCTAAGCCCAGTATATCTAGTGGTCCTGATTCCCAGACCAGGGACTGGTCCCCACCGGGGGACTTAGCAAGAGTCCCATTACATATTTAGCCGTAACTGTCACCTGTTCGTTTGGAGTTCCTATGCTAAGAGTCGAGCAAGAAAGGAAAGGAGGAGATAGGATTGTTGTTAAATAATTCGGGCAGCCGGCCGGCCCAGAGCCCTAACTTGGAAATAGACGGATGAATGAATCAGCCGTGGATCGGAAAGGGCATGGAGACCGGAAGGCCTCTAGAGGTGATCATTGCAGCAGGTGAGTCACTCGGACCAGTAGACTTTCGAGCCAAGGATAAGAATAATGGGTAGCAGAAAACAGAAATGATGACTCACAGAAGTGGCCAAAGATCAGCTTCAGGGGTGGGGATTGTCGCTTGTCCCACTAACTTTCCTCTTGTAGGTCCCTCCTGGAGAAGAGACCAACCAGGATCCTGGAAGAGCTGTTTACCACACTTACCATAGGAAACAAGTAGATGCGTGGCGCACAAAGGGTGGACTGTAGTGGCCTGCGTGTGGTTTACTCACCCCGGCTCCTGAGACTATTGGCGGCTGACAGCCCTCACCGAGCTCCTCTGTGGAAGCGTCCTCAGATGATGGGACTTAGCCAAGCCTTACGCAAGATCACACCCCCTTCCCAGAGGCAGCCGCCATCCAGGGGCTGGTTGCCCAGATGGGAGTAGTGGTAGAAGGACATTTGTACAGAGCCACCCCGGCTCCAGAAAGCTCCAGAGGATTTGCTGAGGCCTCTGCTGCAGCTCCATTATGGTTTGATATCTCCCTCCGTCCGACCCTGCTCTCCTTATACCTCGCAGGTGTTGCTCCTAAGAGATTCCCCCAGCGAACGTTCTACACACAAATCTCGGAATCTCAGAAAACGCTTCCTGGGAAACCCAACTTAGGACAAATTCTTATTTTAAAAGACAGGCCTATTTGCATTAGCACGTGTAGACACCCACGTGCCTAAACTCTTCTCGTTTCCTGTTTCCCTGAGGACAAAGACCAAACGTCTCGCCCTGGACCATAAAAGGTCCAGGCCCTGGGACCTTGGCCTGGGACCCAGCGATCCATGTGTGCAGTTCCCCCTCCCGCACCTCTCCTCCCTGCTCTCCGTGGTCCACCCGCCCTGGTCCTCTGCGGGCTCCTCAGTTACGACTTACCTTCTCTTGCCCCAGAGTCTTTGCACGGGGGTCCTCTGTCATATGCCTCGTTCGGACGTCAAGCCAGAGGAGCCCTTGGTCTTCCCTAGTCTTGGTGAGATGACCACTACATGTACGTGCTCACAGCGCCTTGCACTCCTCCTTCATGACACTTTTTAGTTTGAATTACATATCTGTGTCCTCCCCTGATTAATGCTTCTTTTGCTCACCATTATACCTCCAGCTCCTCGCACAATGCCAAGCGCAGAGCTGACAATAACTATCCATTAAATTAAGACGCTCATTCCGCCTTAAACCAGATTCAAATGCAACACATACATAGAGTCTTTTTCTTTTCTTTTCTTCTCTCTTTTTTTTTTTTCCATAGAGCCTTTTTCACTATAATCTGTCTTTTGTGGGTATTCTCCTTGTCTGGTGACTTAGAAGATAATCACGGGGCCTAGTACACAGTCAATGCTCAGGAAATACAACCTGAATTTACTTTTACGCTTCAAGCAGTTAGTACGTGTTTCGGGGGAGGAGGGTTTGGTTTTTTCCCATTAGACTGTGAGCTCCTTGAGAGAAGGAGTTCCCTCTTGTCTGAGCTCTAAGCAAGGAGCTTGGCGACTGTTTATTGAACGACATCCTCAGGAAGTGTGAACGTAAACATCTGGCTCTTTTGGAGATGATTCTTGTTTTTTTTTTTTATTTCTTCCAGACAGTTGCTATCACAGAGACACACACACTGCTCACGTAGGGTCAGAGGGTGCTAATCAGCTCACATTCACTGACCCTATTCTTTTGTAGGAGAACTCAGAGAATCTCACCCTGAGGGAAATGCGCCCTGGCACTCGCTCTGCCAAATTAACAAATTTTTCAGATAGGTCGCAGCTCCCCACAGATGCTGCCAAATGCCCTACAACAGGGCCAATGAACCCAACGCTCGCTGGGCTGAGGCGACTGAGAGCGGAGACCCCATCCAAAGAGGCGGCAGGGACCCGTTCCAGGCGGGCAGGGGCCGCCACGCGGGATATGGGTCCAGTGCTGCCAGATATTTGGATTCTTTCAAAAGAATGCAAGCAAAACTGGGTTTTTATGGGACTCTCTCGATTTTATATTTATCCTCAATTTTAAAAAAGAAGAAGGAGACCAAAAAAGACATCACGCTATCCAGATAAAATAAGCCCACAGAGGAGCCAAGTTCATGGATGGGCTTTGGCAAGCTTTGGGTTGGAAGTCACACCAGGCAGCCTCTCTGAACTCCCTGGAAGAGGAGACGGGGCCCCAAGATTCTCTGTGTCTCAGTTTCCCCATCTGTCAAATGAGCCGACTGGGCCAGATGGTCCCGCTGTCCTCCCCCGGGTGTCCTTCTCCATCCTGCTCTCTCTGCCCCTCACCTCCGCACAAGCCACGTTCACGTGTGACTTGAAGCCAGCAGCTGGAAAGGTATTTTGCCGGGATTTCCATTTCTTTGAAGGGCTAATTACGACAGACAGGGGGAAAACAGGCACCTCGCTCTCTTTCACATCTCATTACGTTTATTCGGCTTTATTACTAATTTCTTTGTTCATATAATTTTCACCCTGGGATCTGCCTTTTTGTGTAGTTACCCCAAGTCAGGGAACCCGCCTGAACTCAGGAGGCCCCGCTCACCTCCTCTGGTATTTGTGGATGTTCGAGCGACAGTTCAGACAAGCCGCCTGAGCCACGCGCGTCTCCAAAGGGCACGCCGGCTGCCCAGGGACGAAGGTGCAGCCCCCGGCTTCCTGCAGGGGAGCCTGGGGACGCGCGCCCACCAAGAGGGTCCACCCGGGACCCGCAGGCAAGGTCAGGAGGCCTGTCCCTCAGAAGCCCCCCACCCCAGCCCCCCAATAGCAGGAGGACGCCGCAGCCGCCGCGCCGGCCGGCACCTGCCCTGGGTGACAAGCTGACGTTTTCTCGTGGGAAGGTCCAGCCTCATCCGTGGACCTGCACCGCCTCCCCGGCACCCGCGGACACACCAGCCCCGCCACCTGCCCTTGGCGGCGGGCAAAGCCGAGCCTCGGGTTGTGGAAACTCATCTCCAGTTACTCTACAACGAATCCACGGAACAGGTCCCCAAAGAAGCAGAGGCCGAAAACTGCAGGAAATGTGCGCACATTCGCCACGAAGTGCCAACCCAGAGGACAAACTCGGTAATCCCACCAATGATGTTCCAAAGCCGTGATGGCTAGCAGCCGACAAATGCCCGCAGACCTCAATCCATTTTTATTGTATTCAGGCTGCAGTGTTGTATTTCCTGCCTCCCCTTAGCACCACACATACAGTGTACTTGAAAACAAAAATCTATAATATTGATCCCGCAATGTCACCACAATTATTCTTTTGAAACAGCCATTGAAAACAAATTACATCTGCACTGCCTTTTCATCCGCCTGCTGCGAGTGAGCAATGCTCACCCTGGCCTCCAGCACCGCGGCGTTAGCACTGTGTCACCGCCGACAGGACAGCCCAGGGAACGGCGCGGGGGAGGGGGCGGCCGGCAGGGAGACGGATCGAAGGGGGGGGTCCGGACCCAGGGCGGCTGCAGGCTCGAGGATCCGCACACCCAGGCGGCTGCCGGGGCCCCGGGCCCCCTCCCGGCTCGATAAACCAAATGCGGTCGTTGGACTGTTGGAATCGACAGAGGTTTAACCGAGGCCTCATTTTCGGATGCTCGGTTGAAAATCTACTGACAACAAGTATTATTGGAAGCAGCACGGTCTTCACCTGGCGGCGCGTGATTCCACTGACGAATCGAAGCCGCCTTCCCGGAACAGTGGCATTTCAGGCAGGAGACAACGGCCACGGTCCCCACTCCCTGCACCCCAAATCCCAACGGGCACCAAGATGACCCGCCCAGAGGAGGCCGGGGGTCCCCGTTCTCAGCAAGCTGCATCCCCAGAGACGGCAGGGACCCCCGGGCTCCTCTGCCGTCACATGGGAGAGTGGAGGCCACCTGCAGCCGTGGTGTGTGGGCCCCCCAGCAAGATCCCGCACCCCCCCCTCCGCAACACCCCAGCCAGGTGTCCTGGGAACGGCGGCCTGTTGGGGGCCTGCCTGCCTGTTTTCGATTGTCATACTTGGAAAAATTCTCCCTACGCAGTAATTAAATTCCGTGCCACCGCGCGGTGGGCAAAGGGAAATTCTTTTGTTAAGGTTTGACCACACAAGTCACAGTGGTGGCTCTTGCAGGCGGGAAGTGATAACTTTGGAGCATTAAAAAAACCAATAGCCTTGTTGACATGGACATGGGAACCTAACCCCTGAAGCCTCCTGGTATGACGCATTGATTTTCCTGTCCGTGTACAGTTCTAAAGCCATCCATTCTGCATGGTCAGGACTCAAAGGGCCAGAGAGAGGAAAAAAATCTGTTCTCTCCACTGTACCTCCAGGCAAAGTTGAGAAATAAATTCTACGTTTTGAGAGATGATTTGTTCAAGCCATGTTTAAGAGAATATGATTGCATTAAGAAGGGAAAAAAAAAAAATATTTGGTTTCCCTGACCCTCACAACCTGTAGCCGCCGACCCTCGTGCAAAAGCCTGACGCCATAGGCATGGCCTAGGAGGGCGCAGAGAGCAAGGGCGGGGAGAGGGGGGCGGGGAGGACCTCAGGAATTGGGGGACCTATTTAGCGTTCTCCAGATAATTCTGCCGAGGTGCCCGAAAATTGCTGAAATGGTCGTGTCTGTCCACCTGTCGTTCCTCGGATCCTTCTGGCTGCTGTTATTTCGAAAGGGCTGCATTCCTCCTTGTTGGAGGGCCCCTTGTGATATGGTTACTGTCCTGCTTGCTTTCCGATCCTCTTTTTTTTTTTATTCCACAGATGGAAGAGGCCAGACTGACTCAGTCTTCAGGGTCTATCTGCGAGCCTTCCCCAGGCGCACGTGTCACGCTGCCCCCCACCGCCCGACACACTGTCCCCGTGTGCGGTGGGGCTGCTGGGTCCAGGCAGCTAAGGGCTCCCCTGCCAGCCTCCCGGGCCCTCCTCCCATTCTCCTGTGCACTTTGGGGGTCCATATTCAAAAATGCCTCCTCCGTGTCACCAAAACCTCTCCCCACTCAGGGCTGTGACAGGGAGGGCCCCTGGGTGACAGGGATGGAGAGAGAGAGAAAGAGAGAGAGAGAGGCCAGGCCTTGGGGAAGTTTGCTGAGACACCACAGGGGACTCCGTGTGCAGCCGGTCTCACATGTTCGGGACTTTCTGAGTGTTTAGCTATTTTAGTTCCAAATAAAGAAAGCTCCAGTGCCGGTCAGGACGCTGAGCTCCTGGAAGTGGAAGACTAGTGTTTGAGCTGCAAATTTGCAGCGCCGCTCTGCAAAGTATTACATACATCATTTCCTGGTGCAGAGGGATATTGAGCTATTTCAGTGGAGCCAAAAAGGAAAGACCGAAATGGTGTAATTTCCCTGACCTAGACAGAACTACGGACTGAATACAGAAATAGAAAATGCTAAAGCCAATGTTCCTACAAGGTTCGTCTCTATCAACATAGACTCCACATATCCCAAGTGCATACAACGTGAACCCAGCATCAGCACGCGTGCACACCACTGGAAGCCATAAACCCAGTCACACAAAACATCCCTACCGGATGATTCCGTCTTGCCAGACCTACAGAAGTATCCTTAAATTAGGTCGGTGCGGATGTGTGCGTATATTTATTATTAAAATACTTACTGTTCTGCCTTTTGAAGTAGATGGACAAATGATTTAGGAGTGGGACTAGACCAGAAACAAAATTAATGCAAATAATGTGTTGATTTTTTTTTAGCTTGATTAGCCAAGCCAATGGAAAATTCTAGAAAACGTATACAATTATTTTAACTGTCACAGGCTGGCAATTGTAATTGACATGATTTGTACGAGATGCAGTGTAATAACTGAATATATTAAAAAAAAATCTCATGCCTTGATTACCAGGAGAACATTACTAGTGCCACAATATTATTAACAACACAATTATCGTGGCATCCCTAGGATACGCTCTTAGCACTTCAATGCATTAGTGAACCTTTGCTAACGAAGAAAAAATTAAAGTACAGCAAATTTCAAAGCACCAGTTGTACCCAATATCATTAAAAATTTATAAAACTTCCCCTGAACATGACAAGTGTTTGGTTTAAATGAAGATCAGCCACAAGGAGAAAGCAGAAATCTTGTTACTCTTTGTCTCCTTCCTTACCCTATCTCTCTGCCTCTCGCTCTCTTGCTCTCTCTCTCTCTCTGCCTCTCGCTCTCTCGCTCTCTCTCTCTCTCTCTCCCACAGACCTCCCCCAACCGGCACCACCTCAATCCAGCTGAAATATGTAACCATTACAGAGTGACAGCTTGACACACAATGACCCGTCAGAACATTCATCTCGCAATGTTTTATTTTAGTGAGGAGCCAAACTGCAGAAAAAATAAGCAAGTTGTTTCAAGGCTTGGAAGGAGATCAAACATTTCTGGCATCCCCACTTACCAGACCTTTGATTTACAATGGACTTGTCAGAGCCCGATTAGACAGTGTGTGGTTAAAACCCTACAGAGGCTCCTCCGTGCCCCAGCCCACCGACCGCCACGGCCCCCACAGAGAGCATCCCTTTGTTCCCGGAACCCGCGAGCCGGGCTCAGGCACAGAACTTTGCCCCCTTGCAACAGGGCCCCCCGCAGCAGCACGGAAAAGCCAGTCCCGCTGCAATTAAGTCCCTTCTGCCAAGGTGGAGAGAGAGACAGACACACAGACAGACAGACAGACGGAGAGCAGAGAGGAGAACGCAGGCAGGCTGAGCGCCTCTGCCATTTTCTCTCCTCCTCTCCCTTCCAAGTCAAAAGTTATCATCGTCCCCCACCCGCCCCAGAAGGCAAAACGTCCCCCAGCGACTGCTACCACCACCACGAGTGAGCTTTCTCAACCTCATTCAAATGGAAACACTCAGCTTAAAAGGGAGAAAAAAAAAATACATATATACGCGTCGGACCAAAAGTGCAGGTGTTTAAAATATGTTCGCGGTATTACGATTTTTGCTAGTAATTACAACTATGAAAATGGCTGGAAATATATTGTTTCAATTTGTATGGAGAACAATTGCAGAGAGAGAGAGGGAGCAGCGTGATCTGTGCCTGGCATTGGAATGTGTAATTCCTTAACCCTATATGGCGGCGTAGGGCTCGCTGGAGCAAATTATGAATACATGTGTTTGGAGAGCCTGAGTAGTAAATTTGGGTTCTGTGCATCCGTAACAATGCAATCTGACATGTGTGATTTATGGAATATTAAGTTAATACAGTATTATGAAATTAGCTTAATGTACTAAAGCTGTAATTTTAAACTGAAAAACAATGCAACCAAACGTAAACAATATCAACATTAGCATTTTGTGAAAGCTGAAACCAATTCACTCAAAACGTGTCTGGAGAGCCACAGATTCACCTCGCCCAGACAGGCCCAAGTCTCGGGAAAGTTTCAGACCCCAGGACAATACTCAGTGCTCCGCAGGCCAAGAGGCCCGCTCTCAACCCAAAGCAGGATGCACCCGCCAAGGGTGCCAACCCGGGAGCCCGCCCCGCCACAGCCCTCCAGGAAATCGCCAGGAATTACCCCGAGCTCTTCAGACCAGAAGTCAAGGGCTTCGGCCTGCAGTGTCCTCAAAATAAACTCGGGAGAGGTAGGCGGCTGGGGCGCCAGACAGGGTCCCAGAAGCCTGGGAGTCCACAGCCTGGAACGAGACCGGGAGGCCCAAGCAAATCGTACTGATTAAAAACAAGTCTAGCAGCTTAGCTCTTCAGCTCCCCGGAGGGGCGGACTGCTTGGGACCCGAAAGGGACCCCGAAACCTTGGGGTTAGGTCAGGATAAGCCATCCCAGCGCCAGCCCGGGATCCGTGCGAGGTGGGCACTGGGTGAGTGGCGGGCTTCCCTGGAGGCCTCCACCAATGACGACGGGCTGGGTGGCCCGGGCTAGGGCCAGATGAAGGTCCCCCCCTGTTTCCCAGACCTCCCCCGTCTTCCCTCTCACCTCCCCGGGGCCGAGGACCCACTGGGATTGGACAGGAGTCGAGTCCGTGCAAGAGCGGCCCCGAACCAGACAGATGTCTACAGCGCCAGGCTTCAGGAGGGCAGCGAGAAAGAAGCCGGTGGCTAGAAAAGACTACCAGGGCTTTCTGGGCTTTCAGCTGAGATTGCTGGAAATGTCACGAGCCTCAGTGAAGGGATATGTGTGGAGCCCAGACGGGGCCCTATGGGGCATTTTGCTTCCTCGGCCCAAACACACTACCCCTTGGGGAGCGTCAGGCTGGAAACCCAAACCCAGATTTCCTCAAAGCCTCGACAAACTAGAACTAAAGCATTGGGCCTGGATTCCCCGGGGGTCGAAGGGCTTGCTCGTCACCGTGGACTTAGACTCCCAAGATTTGGGGTTAAGCGTAGGCCTGAACCGCCTCCAGGCGCAGAGAACCCCGCATGTTGGTTCCTGCCATTTGATGAACACCAAGCCTACTCGGTAAAGGACAATGTGCCAAAGGACCACACCCAGCCCGTGGACAAAAGGACGCTGTCTCGGATGAAATGCCCCATGACCCTCCTTGGAAGGGACCAGACACCGAACCCTACGCTTCTCCCCACGTGGAGAGGCCCAGCGCACACACGTGCTTAATGATGCGAGGGTCAGCGTATTCACGGTGGGTGTTGCGGAGCATTCCCGTCCCGACGTCCCCTACATAGGGTTTAACGTGGCAAGCAGGATTATTCCATCTATCAACATGTCACAGGGTCTTCATATCCCCGTAGTAAAAATAAAAGCATTCTACTTAAAATAAATGAAAAGTGTATGTCAAACTTAGAGATGAAACAGTTGCCGGAGTTCACACTGGAGAAAATCAATTCTCAAATCTCGCAGAGAGGTTTGGTGCCTCCTCTGTCTTGCAAAGGCGTCTGGCTGTGTTCTCTGGGTTTGTTGGCTTTTATTTTTAAGATGCCCTGCATTTATTACGGGAGCCAGAGAGGCAGGAGCTGAAAGCCAATACTAATGTTTTAATTCCATCAAGTACGTTTCAATTCCCATTTTGCATTTTGCATTAGGAACCGAGACTCAGTCAATACTTCACAGCACCGTTGCCCGCGGTCGGGCACAGGGGCTTCACCCCACCTGACAAATGCTTCTGCTTCGCAGCACGAGGATAAACGGGGCTCGGAGTTAGGAACCCACTCGCTGCTCTTTCTTCCTGCAAACACCTTGTCTCGTCACAACGCGTTTATACGGTGATGCACCACGCATCTTGCTCCTCCTGCGAGGGCCTCTTGAAGAAGCCACCTTTTTTTTTTATTATTATTATTTTCCCTCCAGAATTATTAATCTCCAGAAATCACATAACCCTCCACCGGAGAGCAAGGTGCTCTATCCCAGCGTCAGAGCCCAGCACACCAGATGTTTTTACTGAATCCCCGTCTCCATATGCTCGCTCCCTGGGCTCCGCGGGACTAGCCATCTCTCTCCCCTGAGCGGACAGGAATGACAACGTGGGCAGCTTGCTTGATTCTGAAAGATAAACATGTTCCCAATGAAAAAAAATTAAAAAAAGTATACATCTGCTCCCAGCTCAAATCTTGTGTTTTTGTTTTTGTTTTTTGGTTTTTTTTGGATTGTTTTTTTTTTTTATTTTATTTTATTTTATTTTTTTTGGTCACCTCTTTAAAAGCAGGAAATGCCCATTTTCTTAACGTCTCATTTTTTTCCTGCGTGACACATCAAAATATTTTAACTGGGGGAAAAAAAAGAGAGAGAGAGAGAGAAGAGTGGTCGCAGACCCTGACGCCAAGGCTCACCCGTGAAGGTTTCCTAAATTCGAAGTCGCACCACTTAAAAAGGAGCGACGCACCCCAAATAAACAGCCAAAACTGTACACAGTGTACCAAACGCATACAAGGCAGTGTGCGTGCACGTGCGTGTGCGTGTGTGTAAAACAGATGGGCCTCCCAAATTCTTTCTATTCTAGCGACACTTTTAAAATAAAAATCACAATCCACGCCTTGATTTCTAAAAAGCAGTGTTTTGATGGACTTTTCTTCCAAACCGGTCCTCAGCTTCCACCACACCTGGCACTGGCCGGACAGCCCTTGCCAGTCATTAGCGAAGCTAATGACTCAGTTCCAGAGCTGCTGGTCGGTCGGTCGTAGAGGAGCAAATTCCTCCTTAAATCCATCCCTCCGGGGACCCCTGGGGGGCTCAGTGGTTGACCGCCCGCCTTCGGCCCAGGTTGTGACCCCCGGGTCCCGGGATCAAGTCCCGTGTCGAGATCCCTGCATGGAGCCTGCTTCTCCCTCTGCCTGTGTCTCTGCCTCTCTCTCTGTCTCTCATGAATAAATAAATAAAATCTTAAAGAAAAAAATCCGTCCCTCCGTCACAGGACAGGACTATGCTGGTTACCCGTCGCATAATCGACGTGGCTCAGAGGGGGAAAGCGATGGGAGGGGGAAAAATCAGCCTAAATAGGCCCAACTGTCCCCAGACCCGGGGCCTGGGGGGTCCTTGTAGCCAGCAGGTGCGTGCACCCCATTCTCAGCCCCACTTAAGCCAATTATGTATAAACAAATTAACTTCCCGGGCCGGTTCCCTCTGAATTACTCCCTGGTCTCCGAGTGGTTTTTCCATCAGGACAAACCTTTTCCTTTCCCTTATGCACCAGCAAACATACTGATACAATTTAAAGGTCATGTTCTTTTCAAACTGACAAGAGCCCTCCAAAGTTTTGACGAGCGGCCCTCCAAGCCTCACACCCCTACGGGCGGAAAGGAATTAAGTAAAGCATCACTTGGTGGAAGCTCAATCATGTGAACTGATTAGAAAATGCATCCGGGGAGGGGGGTGGGGTGTGGGGAGGGAGGGGGTGCACTCAGCAAGGTGACGGCAGCTCATCCCGAAAGGAGATGTCACGTCGCCAGGCAGAGAGCCCCCGACACCAGGCTGGGGGAGCCAAGGAGGGGTCAATGAAGATATAATTACCTTCCCGCAGAAAGCCTCTGCTTGCCCGAGTCCCCGGTGGGCACCGCTGCACCAGCCTCCCCTCTTTTATTCCCTCAAACTTTACCCCAAACCCCGAAACTGAATTAACGGTGTCATTTCTTTTTTTTTATTATTTAAGATTTTATTTATTTATTAGAGACACAGAGAGAGATAGAGGCAGAGACACAGGCAGAGGGAGAAGCAGGCTCCATGCAGGGAGCCTGACGTGGGACTCGATCCCGGGTCTCCAGGATCTCGCCCTGGGGTGAAGGCGGCGCTAAACCGCTGAGCCACCGGGGCTGCCCAATGGTGTTGTTTCTGAGGCCCAAGAGGACGTTGGCTTTGATCAAAGCTAAAGAATCCCCCGAAGTATGGATTGTGCATACGCGTGCATTGTGTGTCGACAGCTGACATGTTTATTTGCAGGTGTGTTTGCATTATCAGTGGTGGGGGCGGTTAGATAGGCAGTCCGTGATTTGTTTTTTTGAGTGTTTTTTCTTTTTTCTTTTTTATCTGTCCCTGGAACAAAACCTGGCACCGTGTTGTCCATGGCGTCAGCAGACGCTCTCCCCCCAACTCCGGGAATCTGATCAACGGCGTTGAACTTTCTTCCGGTATTATTATTATTTTTCTGGTTACTGTTATTATTATTTGACCATTTTTCTTTTGATTACTTTGTTCTTCCACCAAAGCCTGTTGAGGATCACTGAGACATAACGGTGCTTGATGGCCAGAGACACTCCCCATGCTCGCTGTCCCAGCCCGTGGGCACATGGTGATGTCCGCGGTCCATGAGGGAGACGGGGGACCTGCCCCACCGTGGCCCTCCCTCCTGGCCTCTCCTTCCTGCCCGCTTGCTCCTGATTCTTCAGAAGCTCTCTCTCTCTCCAAGGGAGGCTCTCCGGGACTCCAGGACTATCTTTAGGGGTAAAAACACTTACCCACCAAGAACTGAAATAATGTCGCCCAGGAAAAAAAAAAAAAAAAAGTTCTGTTGTGATTGCCCACATGTCCTCAATGTCGGCTACCAGCTTGTTCAATGTTTTCTGGGGTCACTTTCATTTGCAGCTTCCGTGTGGGGGTACTGACTGGAACCGGGGCTGCCGTCCCCAAACTTAGCCATCAGATAGGTTTTCCTTGACTTCACAACCCTGTCTTTCCAGGCTCAAGTGCTCCCCTTCCCTCTCTCTGCCGCCGCCGCAAGCCGCCCCCGCCCCTTGCCGGATCCCTCAGGCTGCTCACACCTCCCTCCCCAGGCCTGCCCTCCCAGCCCTCTTCCCGCTGACACCCCTTGGCAGGTCCCAGCCCGAACCTCGTGCACTGCCCACGTCCACCCTGCACGCCGCGGGGAAGACATCCCGGAGGAGCAGGGGAGGTGCGATTCCGTCTCCGGCGCGGGGCGTGCACAACGGCACTCAGAAAATGTAAGGGAAAAAAAAGCACCAATGTGCTCATGAAGAAGATGCTCTGTGTTCTTAAAACCAGACCATCCACGCGCCTCCTGTCCCACCTCCACTCAGCCTTATGGGGAATTGGGGACAGGGTAGCCGATTCAAAGCAAACCGAATCAGCAATCAGCATCCCTCCGTCAACATTTATAACCAAGTACGGCCTCCACTGGCCAGAGAGGCAAAAATACAATACGTCCGGCTCCCTAGGAGCTCAGTGAGATCAAGAGGCGTGGTCTATTCTGGAAGCCCTGTGGGTTCACAGACACGGGTAACAAGTACCTGAGGGTCACCGCAGAGGCAGCAAAGATTGAGGCCCCCACACGTCCACTTGGTCTCCATTCCAACACCCACGTCTGGGTGCCACACAGGTACCCGGCTCCGCGAAGGATCGTGGAGTAGCAGGGAGCAATGCAGACGTGCTCCCGACCCCTAGGGTCTATCGTCCTCGAGGGAAGAAGGGCTTCACCTCCCGGGGGGCATGGGGTGGGGGGAGCTCGGGGGGTTTCACAGCAGTGGGCTCTCTGCGTACGTGCTAAATCCGTCTCCCTCCATTTCTGGAGGGAACTTCAAAATCTGCACGCCGGCTCACAATTGCCAGGAGGGAAAGAATCCAAGACCCCGATATAGCAGAGGCTCTTTCCCTCATGTGAAACTTTTGTTCCTGGAAGAAGTTGAAGTTTGTTTTATAAACGTTTTCAGTACGCGGCGCGGAGGCCCAGCCTGCTACCCCGCTGCGGGGAGCCTGTCCTTGCGTTCGCTCTGAGGACACGGGGCCTGGGTTCGGCCGGTGGGGAGAACGGGGCTGCTGAGCGCTCCTTGCTCCTGTGCTCCCTGGGACCGGGGTCGGGGTTGGGGTGCACAGCACACGAGCCCTCTGTGCTGCGGGCGAGCCCAGGCTAAGCATTTGAGGGGAAAAATGTTCTCAGGTGCGTCCGTAAGAAGCAAGGAGACACACGGTGAACCGGTGTATAAAGTCGTCCGACCCACGGTGGCCACCCCCGTCCTTGAGGCCTTGTGGCCTCGCGGTTCAAGGCCTGTGTGGGCCAACAAGGGAGATCTCCTGGGGTAGCTCTGGCCTGTTCCCCCGCGGGTGTAGCATCAGGGAACTGGACACGATTCTCGCCTCCGGTGCCAAGGCAGTAACAGCCACCCACCCGGGCTGTGTACCCCGCCCCCGTGCCGCTAACAAGACGCGTCCCTTTCTGTCCGTGGCACCGAGTGCACGTTGCTGTCTAACGTCACAATTTCTGACAAGTGCTCCAGCACAAAGACAGCATCTTGGCACCAGGAAAATGACCATCGCTCAAAAGGGTGAAATTCCTAGGACGCCGGAAGGGTAAGACTCCACGGGAGGCAGAAAGGCCAGGCCTCCCCACGTCCCGAAGACCAGCCTGCGACTCGGGTCAGAATTGTTCCTCTCGGGGCGTCTGGGTGCTCAGCGGTGGAGCATCTGCCTTCAGCCCAGGGCGTGATCCTGGGGTCCCGGGATCGAGTCCCGCATCGGCCTCCCTGCATGGAGCCTGCTTCTCCCTCTGCCTGTGTCTCTGCCTCTCTCTCTCTCCCTCTCTCTCTGTGTCTCTCATGAATAAATGAGTAAAATCTTTTAAAAATAAAATAAAAAGAATTGTTCGCCTCTTGCCAAACTCCCCAGGGTTCAAACCAGCCCACTCGGCCCCAGGGATGGCATTTACCAGTCGTGCACAAGTCCCACGTGGCGGCCACAGCACCCTGACCGGGAGGCCGCACCGGGGACCACCTTCTTCCTCCTTCCACTTTCACAATTCGTTCAATTCTATTTTCCTTCTGGATCTTTAGGAAGAATTGACCCCTCGGTCAAGGTATCACTTGTCAGTTGGGAGCCCAGAAGCCTTGTTGCCTCTGGAGAACCTTTCAGAGGGAGCGTCTTGCTGGGAAGCACACACAATGGCTTCGGTCGTCGATCCCTGGCCACCTCCCCTCTTAAAAACATAACACGGGTTGGTCTAGGAAACATGACACCTGCGAGCATGATAATGTCTGGAAGACGCACAAGGGCACCTGTTTGGCTCCGCAGGTGGAGCGTGTCACTCTCGATCTTGGGGTTGAGAGTTCGAGCCCCATGGTGGGTGGAGAGAGCCCTTAAAAATACAACATCTATAAATAAATAAATAAATAAATAAATAAAATCATATATATGCATCTTAAAGAGGAACGATAAGAAAAAGTCACATTAACTGAAAACTGGGGGGGGCGCCTGGGTGGCTCAGTGGTTTAGCACCTTCCTTCTGCTCAGATCATGACCCCAGGGTCCTGGGATCGAGTCCCACGTCGGGCTCCCTGCATGGAGCCTGCTTCTCCCTCTGCCTGTGTCTCTGCCTCTCTCTCTCTCTTTCTGTCTCTCATGAATAAATAAATAAAATCTTTTAAAAAAAATTAAAAAACAGAAAACTGGGACTTGTTTTTTTTAAGATTATATTTATTTATTTGAGAGAGCGTGTGTGCCTGAGGAGAGAGAGAGAACGGAGCGAGGCAGAGGGAGGGGCAGAGGCAGAGGGAGAAGCAGGCTCTCCGCTGAGCGGGGACCCATGTGGGGCTCGATCCCAGAACCCCAGGATGGGGTCACCACCGGAGCCCAAGGCGGACACTCAACCCGCTGAGCCACCCCGGTCCCCACACTGGGACTTGCTTACGCGCTGGAGGCCTGCATCCCGCAGGGTGCTGCGGCCACCAGCCCCAAACCCATGACCAGTGACCACCGGCACCACGGGATCACGGGAGGAAGCCAGAGCTGAGCCGCGAGGGGAGGCCGGCCGGAAGCACAGCCCCCAGCCCAGGACCCAGCAGCCGCCTGCACGTGGGCCACGCAGAGCACCGGGCAGCGCACCCGAGACCCTCACTCGCCACCCACGCCCCTCGGTCGCCCTGACGGGGCCCAGCCTTGGCGCCTAGACGGGGGACATTAGTTTGAAAGTCAAGGTCGTTTCTGCAGAAGAAGGGCCACCGTGCAAGACAGTTCAGATGCGACGTGCTGAGGCTCGGCCACACCGAGGCTGACCGCATTCCTGCGTCTCTCCTATTCCTGCTTTAAGAGTTGCCCACACGTGTTCTAGCCCGGGTCAGAATGCGGTTTGCAGTGTGTGGGTGCGGGTGCCCAGGCTAGATCGAGTTCCAGCGTCCCCCTCAGACGGGTGGAAGGCCGTGCTCCAGAGGCCGGCTGGGGTCCCCCAGGAGCCCCTCCTCGTTTCACAGGGCCCCCTCCGCCAGCAGCGCCCAGGGCACACCTGCATCCCGGGTCTCCGGTGCCCAGGGGCGGGCGGGTACCCCAGGACGGGGCGCACCTGCCCTCTCTGACCTGACGTCCCAGCCCCCCCGGGGAAACACATCGCCCCCTTTCCCGCTCACATTTCAGGGCTCCCTGCCGGTGACACGCTCCCACCGGCCTCGGAGGGACAGCTTGGACCCCCAGCCCGGTGGGGCCACGGAGCCCTCCCCACTCTGTCCCCACGGGGGGAGACAGCGCGGTCTCCCACGACCGGCGGAGCCAACTCCCAGCCCAGCACAGGCTCTGAGCCTTTTATAGAATGGAAATGAGTCACCCTTAAATAAAGAAAATGGGCGAGGGGACTCCAACTGTCCCTCCCCTGCAGAGCCTGAGCCCGCGGCCACCGTAAGGGCCTGGGCACTCAGCTGCTCCCCTCAAGAGGCTGGGGCAGGAAACCTGCCTGAGCGACCCTCCCCGGGAACGCCAGACGGGGGCGGGGGCGGGGGACATATCGGGCAAAGAACATTCCCGAAGGGCGGCAGACGTGCAGCCGGGGAAGCGGGCAGCGCACGGAGACAGGTGTATGTATGTCTGTGTCTTTCAACCAGGCAGCTCAATCTCAGGTTATTTTATTTGACAAATAAAACTAAACTGCATATTTATGGACTAATGATGTGAGATATTGCTCTTTTATTCATACCCACTGCCGTTTAAAGACCAACTGTAAATATTCCTGAGACTTTTTTGCAACTTGGTGCGGCCCAGGCAGGCGGCCCTGAGCACAGCCCTGGGGCTCTGTTGACAAGGGCACTGCCTCAAGGTCAGGGTCACGGTCTCACCTCCCTCAGCGACGCCGGCTGCTGGTGGAGACCGGCTCCCCTCAAAAGCCACGGGGGCGGTTTCCAGCAGGGACTCGGCGCCGGGTTGAGCGCTGGGCTCGGGGCTTCGGAGCCGGCGGAGGGCGCGGGTCCCTGGTCCTGATGCCCGGCACCCCAGGGGCACGCGCAGGGCGCTTCATGAGCCGCTGGCCCAAAGGGCCAACCGTCCTGTTCTCTCCGCGTTTTGACCCTAAAAATAGGAGCAGGAGAAAGAGGCCGGGTCACCCACGGAGGAGGAGGAGACGGGCTCTGTCTCTCCAAGGACAGCAGCCAGAGAGGTGAGAGCGAGGGTCCCCGCGGCTCCGGGCACCTTGCTTGGAGGACACAGGTCCCGGCGGTCGGAGCGACGGTCGGAGCGGAGCCCGTGCTCGGTGGGCTCTGTTGGAATAAACGCCACACGGTGGATCCGTGTGTCACCTCCTCGGGGCTGGAGCGGGGGCACTGGAGGCCGGGGTCGGGGGGGGGGGGGGGACACAAGGGAAATCCCAGCGGGACTCCATCCCAGGATGCTCAACTGGTAACTGGGAGTGACCCTCCCAGAAACACCACCCCTGGGCCCCCGGGGACACCTTGCAGCTTAGAGACGACCCAGACCAGCCGTCACAGGCCAAGGGCCTGCTCAGGGAGGGGGTGGTGCCAGGATCCTGGGGTCCGTGCTGACGGACGTCCCCACACTGCGCTCATCTGCAAGAGGTTGCCCCCCGCTCAAGGACTATCGGATTTTTTTTTAATTTTTATTTTTTTATTGCCCGGGGTGAGAAAGACACGCCTCACCTTTGGCTGTTTAAGGACAGCTCTGGGATCCTCCGTGGGACAGGGCACATCTCGGACAAGTAGGATTCCAGGGGGCAGAGAAGACGTCCCCGGGGTGGGGGTGGGGCGGGGAGCAGCAGGAGCAAAGCCACGGGGACGACAGGAGCTGTGCCCTCTGGGAGCCCGTGACCTGCCGAGCTAAGGATGCAATCGGGCTGTTGGGTGTGGGCGCCAGGCCCTGCACGACCCCGTTCTGCCCGCCTGTCTGACTCCCCTCCAACCGCGGCCTCGGTGTTTTCTCTAAGCTTCTGTCACACCAGCTCCTCTGACCCCAGGGCCTTTGCATGTGCCTTGCGGGGGGGACGGATCTTTTGTCAGACCTTCCCTTGGTTGGCTCCCCTCAGACTCCCAGCTCCCAGAGGCCCGCATAAAGCTGCCCATCACCTTCCCCGGTGGTCTTTTCTCTTTGGAGAGTACCCCCTCTCTCTGAAAAGCTTCCTATTTCTTTGTCCATCGCCCGCTGCCCCGAGGCATATAACCTCCAGGAAGGCAGGCAGGGTGCCTGCTTAGTCCGCTACCTCCAGAGAGTATCCGGTGAACCCTCGGTCGCTGAAGAACACGTGGGGGGCGCGGGGGGGCGGGGCGGGGAGGCACAGCCTGGCCCATCGCGGAGTCGGGGGCTGTCCGTCCTTCCTCGGAGTCTGTGAGGCGGCAGGAGGAACGTGGCTCGGGCACCTGGGAGCCACCGAGGCAGAGCCAGCCGATGCGTCCCTGCAGGAAACCCTGGTCATTTTCCAGCAGGGATGGTCGGGGCCACGCGAGCCCTCAGACCAACTCAGACGGAGGGTCCCCGGGACCCTGGAGCAGGGCAGTGGGTGGACACAGCACAGGCCACCAGCCCCCTCCACTGCCCAGGCTCGTGGGGTCTTTGGGGCAGGGCTCCGGGCCCCAGGGCGGCGCAGACAACAGGCGGCCAGGGCCAAGGTGCGCTGCCCGGCCACGGCACCGACCCCACGGCGCACGGGACTCAGACTCAGACTCACGGACCTGGCGGGCCCCTTAAATCCATGTGAGCGCACAGACACGTCCCCAGTCCCCGGGACGGCCTCTGGGACGCGGGGTTCATGCAGAGGAGGGCGGTGTGCAGGGTGCAGGGAAAGACCCCACGGGGGACACCGCGGCTCTGTGCTTGGGCCGCCCGGGCCCTGTTAGGAGGGGGTCACCTGCAGAGGAGTCCCCGCTCCCGGGAGCACCAGCTGGGGAGGACCCGGCCTGTCGTCAGCCTCTCCGCCGCCCAAGGTGCCCAGCACAGGGCTGTGAACTCAGGTTGAACCGCTGCCTCGCTCTCCTGTGATGCTGAGCAAACAAGACGACCTCCCAGGGACTCGGCGTCCTAACCTAAGGCCTGAGACCGTCACAAGGCGGAGACAAGCGGCTAGGCTCGATGTCACCCACCTGGGAGCTCGGCAATCCCCGGCCCACGGTTGTGTGCTCAGGGGCTGCTCACGTCCCTGCTCCCCACCACCCTGCCTGCCTCCCTGTGGGCGCCCCGTCCAGTGGAAACCCCGTGCGTCCTTAGGTCTGGCCAGGGTCCCCCGTCTCTGCCCCCATCCCCTCCCACCGCCCTCCAACCCCACGCTCCTCCTCTCTCGGCGCTTCCTCCCAGATGGGATTCTTGGCCCGTGTCTTCCTCGATCCGGGGAGTGGATCGTCGGAGCCTCGAAAAGCTGGCATCACGGGAGGCTGAGATTTGAGGCCACATCAGAACATCAGAGATTTGGGGCCACATAAGGACACGCAAAATTCCCACTCACAGGCTCTGTGCAGCTGCTCCGCTCCCAAAAGGAGTCTGAAAAGGGACGCCGTCTATAGAAAGAACATTCCAGAATCACGATTATGTAAGTCTCCTTTGACCAGAGGAGGTAGGGTGCTCTGGGGGGTGGTGGGGGGGAGAGGGGCCTCCCTTGGCATGCGCAGGACAGGAAGCAGCGCGGCTGGGGCACCCCCTGTCCGGGAGGCGCAGGGAAGGGGGGTCCCCCCGAGGAAGCAGGGGATGAAGCGTCTGTGTTTTGTTTGAATTGATAATGATGTCAGTTTCGGTTATGGGCTCGTTACAACAAACGTGGGACATATTAACAGCCCTTTAATTGAATTTGGAAATAAGAAGGAGAGTCTTGAGCCGTCTCGTAAATAGCGGAGGCACCGGGGCCTCCACGCAGACAGGGGGACCGAGGCGTCCCCCCGCCCCCGCAACCGCCACCGTGACTCCCTGTGACCGGCCACCGGGCCCCGGGTGTGCGCTGGGAGGAGGCCCTGGTCATCACTGCTGGGCTCAGGGGGCTAAGGAGGAAGGTCAGGCCCAGAGGAACTCCCAGAGCGGGGATGCAGACCCGAGGAGATGCAACCTGTTATTTATTTTTTTTTAATTTATTTATTTATTCGTGAGAGACTCAGAGAGAGGCAGAGACACAGGCAGAGGGAGAAGCAGGCTCCATGCAGGGAGCCCGACGCGGGACTCGATCCCGGGACCCTGGGGTCACGCCCTGGGCTGAAGGCAGGTGCTCAACCACTGAGCCACCCGGGTGTCCCATAACCTTTTATTTTTTACCCCAAACCAGCAACCTGAGAACTGCCAACTGTCCGACCCATGCAGAGCCCCCCCCCACCCCCGGGAACCCCACAGGGCCCGTGGCAGCCCGCTCCCTGCCGGCCTTCCCCTCCGGGAGGCGAGCTCGTGGGGCCAGGGCTCCAGCCATGTCCTCGCAGAGCCCAGGCCCCGACGTGGGGCATCTAGAACACTCTTCCTGTTTCACCTCCCCCTGCTTCTGCCCTCCGGCTGCGTCCCCCACCCCACAGTGTCCTATCCACCCCTACGCGGCCCCTCCCTTGTGAAATTATCCTTGTGCGTCCTCTCGGATGTGTGTTTCTTTACTCACGCCTGTCTAGCCGCATACAAACAGGCCGCGTTCGCACACGTCTTACACATTAGGGGTGGGGGGGCCCGTGGGGGGGGCCGGGAGTTGCCAAGTTTAGCAAATAAGAACAGCAGACATATAATTAAATTTGAATTGCAGACAGCCGAATCATTTTTAAAACTATTTTTAAATAGTTTAAATGTATTGTTTGTCCGAAATTGAAATTGAGGGGGCACCCGGGTGGCTCAGCGGCTGATCGTCAAGCTCTGGCCCAGGACGTGTGACCCCGGGGTCCTGGGATCGAGTCCCGCGTCGGGCTCCCTGCACGGAGCCTGCTTCTCCCTCTGCCTGTGTCTCTGCCTCTCTCTGTCTCTGTGTCTCATGAATGAATAAATACAATCTTTAAAAAAAAAAAATGAAGTTCAAATTCACATTTGGGGGGCATCACGTGTTTTATGCAGCCTCCCGTGGGCAGAGGGTGGTTTTGTCCTTTTGCGAAGTCTGATCACGGTGTTCACCCACTTCACTCTCAAGGGAAGACGCATCTCTAGGCCCACAGGTATAGGGCAGGCCACCAGCTCCCCCCACCAGCCCCTCCACTCCCTTCACTCTCAAGGGAAGACGCATCTCTAGGCCCACAGGTATAGGGCAGGCCACCAGCTCCCCCCACCAGCCCCTCCACTCCCTTCACTCTCAAGGGAAGACGCATCTCTAGGCCCACAGGTATAGGGCAGGCCACCAGCTCCCCCCACCAGCCCCCTCCACTCCCTTCACTCTCAAGGGAAGACGCATCTCTAGGCCCACGGGTATAGTCGAGGCCATTCCTGTTAGCGGATGCACACTGCTCCGTGGCGGGCGTGCTCCTCCCCCCTCCCCTGGGGTGCGCGGCACAGCAAGGATGCTTTGGGGAAGTCCCACCGCCGGCCGAAGGGAGAGAAGGACAACAGGACTGGCCCTGTCCTGGCTCCGTGAAACAGCTGTCGTGGCAAAGGCAGCCCGGGAGTCCCCGACGGGAGAGCACGTCGCTCAGAACAGCCGGGCCGACGGCTCCCTGCGTGGGGAGGAGGGACAACGCAAGGCACTTCCAGACGCGCCTCCTCGACGGGGAACAACGGAGACACCGAGATGCCTCCCTCGGGCGCGGAGCCTGAAATGTAGAACTGCACACCCACCTGCCCGCCAAAACCCACACCGGCCTAATTGTTCTGCACACACACCCCCACCCACCACCACCACCACCACCACCACCACCGCCACCACCACACCGCTCATCGGTCGCATCTTTAACTGCATCCTTGTTGCTGAAAACACAAAAATAAAGCGCACACGGCAGCCCGGTTGACATTACAGCAACAGCGTACGCCTCATTTTACCAACCATTTAACTCCCTCTAAGGACCCCGCGCAGACACGCGGGCACGTTGATGGGAGCTGTACAAAGGTCAGTGATTTGGAGGCTCTTTCCGACAATTTGCCAGGATTTTGGCATTTGTAAGCATCCATAGGACAGCTCTCTAGCAAGCTGACCTTGACAGCGAATGGGATAAATAAACCTTCAATTTACCCCCTCCAGCTCTCCGCGAGCCGGGCCAGTCCCCGCGGAGCCTTCACCTGTCCATACCGTTCAACTGCCTGCAACTTCCGACTGACGATCATCCAGCGCTCGGCGGCCCAGTGACAAACACCATCTAACAGATAAGGCTTCTGAAAAGTCAAAGCCAATACTGCTTCCATTGAAAATTTAATGCCGGCTCCGTCTTGGCCCATCATTCTTCCGACTGTTGCGCGTGTCCCGAGAGGCCCTTGAAGCTAAAGCTCTGCTCCATAACAGGTAATGACGTGGCATTTAATGATACTGTCCAAAGTGATCCCGGTCTTTGGGAAGTAATGTGCACTCATGTACCAGATAAGCACCGCCGAACGTACCGAGCCGCCGTATCTTTCACGGCCCTGTCACCAGACACGATGTGACACGTCCCCGGCCATCCTACCTGCCGCGCCTCCGACCCCCGCCGCCGGCGGCCCGATCGCACGTTCTCCGCGCAGGGCTCCAAGGCGCTGGGGCAGCTCAGGCGAAAGGTAGGACGGGAACGTACCCGCAATTAAGTACCCACGGCCTCTTTCAATACTTCGGTGCTCTTGGATTCGCTACTAAAATCTGTGCCTTATACCTCACCGAAAAGTGTCCTTAATCGACCCTGACATGTTTTATTGGAGGCAGAAAAAATGTTTCAGGATGATAGATAAGGTTAAAGATGTTACTACGCTGATCATTTACTCGAGCGCCGGGCACCACACACACACACACACACACATAAAAAAAAAAAATTCCAAACAGAGCCAAAAACCATTTACATCATTCATCGGATGCAACAGAGAAAAGAGGGGGGGAAAAGACAAAAAAACACCCTTATCTGACAGCCCGTTTTTGCTGATGGGACAAAGCGCACATTTTCAATTTTCTGACAAAGTTCTGCTGTTTACGCAGATAAAGGGGAAAACAACTGGAATGTTCCCACCGCCTGCCCGTAAGGGCAGCAACGTGACCTCGGCGGCGAAGGCCCCGCAAGGCGGCACCCGCAGCAGCACCCACAGCACCACCCGCAGCAGCACCCACGCTGACGGCTTCACCCAGACGCTGCGGCCCCACCTCCGGGCATCGGGGCAGCCTCAGGCCCCGTCCCCCCGAACCCGGGCTGGGCCCCGTGACTACTCCCTGGGGACAGAAAGTCCTGCCCCGATGGTGCTGGCCCCGCGCAACTGCAGTGGGGAGCCCGGGAGCCGCCAGCCGAGGGGCCTTTGACAACCTGGCTTTGCACAGACCCCGCGTGTGGCTGTCCCTGGGCGCTCGGCTGGCACGGGAGGTGCAGAGGTGGAGGCCCGCGCCTTGCCTGGGGTGACTCTGCTGCCACCTCGGGGGGGCTGGAGGCCCCACAAGCCCCGGCAAGGCTCCAGCAGGTGGGCCTGCAAACGCCACCCCCCGTCCCCCGCTAGGCGGCCACCGAGCCTCTGGGGCCCCCTCCGCCGGCAGAGCCCAGAGCCCGCGAGTCTGGATCCCATGGCCACGGGGATGGGGCAGGTGTCAGGCCCGGAGCAGACGCACCGTCACGGGCCAGCGCCCTCGGCTGCAAAGGGCAGGGCACAGAGGCAGCAGTGAGGACTTGCAAGCACCATCCCTAACGCCCTGGTGACAGGGGCCGGCGGTGGCCGATGGCTGCGGTCGAGGGGACGGTCCCCCCAGCCGGGCCCAGGAGGGCAGCCTCCACCCAGCACACCCCGCGTGGAAACACGCCCCTCACATTTCGATGCTAGTTTCTAAAAGTCTCTTAGAGCAACGTAGAGACAGGACCGTTTCCCATACGACTCCTGCCCTGAGGGACCGACGTTCCTTATCAACCTGGCCCGTCCGCACCTGCCAGGCCCACCTTCGGGGCGGAGGGGACATCTCAGCCGACCCCGGTCACCCGGGCCAGAGGAGGCTGAGCTCGGCGGGAAGACGGTGGCAGATGAGATAACGTAATTGAACAGTCAACCTCACACAACCTAATAAGGTTGCTTCTTTGCAAACCCATCGTCCTGGGCAGCCAGCAAACATCGTCCGGCGAAGAAAGCACTCGGGCCACAGCCACGCGGTGCGCAGGGCTTCGGTGTGACTCTAGGGCATGTATGTGCCTTTAAAAATGCTTAATGGTGGGGCACCTGGTGGCATAGGGCATGAACCCGGGGTCCCGGGATCGAGTCCCATGTCGGGCTCCCTGCATGGAGCCTGCTTCTCCCTCAGCCTGGGTCTCTGCCTCTCTCTCTCTCTCTCTGTGTCTCTCAGGAATAAATAAATAAAATCTTAAAAATAAAATAAAATAAAATGATGGGGCACCTGAGTGGCTTTGATGGTTAAGCATCTGCCTTCTGCTCAGGTCATGATTTCAGGGGACTCTGTGTCTCCCTCTGCCCCTGCCTCCCCCCGCCCCACCATCACTCACACTTGTGTGCACTTGCGCTCTCTCTCTCTAATAAATAATTTTTTTTTTAAATGCTTCATCAGCAGTTCCCTTCTTGCGATGAGCACGGTCAAATCACTATGTTGCACGCCTGAAACTAACGTAACACCGTGCACTCACTAACCTAGAATTAAGATTTTTTTTTAAGATCTTAAAAATCTTTTTAAGATCTTAAGATCTTTTTTTTTCTAGATTTATTTATTTATTTATTTATTTATGATAGACAGAGAGAGAGAGAGAGAGAGAGAGACACAGGCAGAGGGAGAAGCAGGCTCCATGCCGGGAGCCCGACGTGGGACTCGATCCCGGGACTCCAGGATCACACCCTGGGCCAAAGGCAGGCGCCAAACCACTGAGCCACCCAGGGATCCCCTAGAATTAATATCTTAAAATAATAATAATATAAACGCCTAAAACTGAAATTCTAAAAATCACAGATTAACATGCTTGATTTTAGGCGTTGTTGCCGAGCTCCACCGACGACCGCGGACGTACCACCTCTGGCGTTCCCAGAGACTTGATGCAAATGGGGCCTCGTGACCAATAGTCGTCACCGGCATCTATAAACCAGTGACATTTAAAAATTAGGAAGCTCCTCTTGGAAATATCCCACCTCTCGGAGTAGTTTTTCTAGACCTGCTGTTGCTTCTATCAGAAGGAGGAAGAACATTGTATATACCTGGCCGGGATCCATCGAGATGGTCAAGTCACGGGAAACAGGAGACACGACGACCACATTTAATATGGGATCCTAGAGCGGCCTCCCCCCACACGCACACAAAAAAGAAAAGGATGTTAGTGGGACAAACTGGTGGAATCGCGACAAAATTGGGACTTGAGCACTGGTATCGGATGCAGGCTGGTGTCTCGGTTCTGACAAACGTGGCCTGGGAAGGGCAGTCGCTGGCGTTCGGGAGCACTAGGTGAGGGGCGTGTGAGGACGCCGTGTATCAGCTTCGAGACTCGTCTGCACACCTAAAGTCATTCCAGAAAGAAAACAAAAAAATGTATCTGAGAAAAAAAAAATGGGGAGAACCAAACCAAGACGACCGCGTGCCTCCTCGACACGCTCCGACTTCACTCGCTGGTCCTGGTGCTTAGAGCCTGGAACCTTCCGGACCCCACACCCCCACCCCCGAGGTACGTGTCCCCAACACCCCACGCCATACCGCACCCGTATTTTCTGGTGGGGACGCCGCCGTGTGCATCACGGTCAGCCCTGCCCCGTCGCCTCGGCTTGGCGTCTGTGCGATGGCAGGGAGGGAGCACAACAGGGAGCACGGCCTGGTCTGTGGGGCCCACCACTGAGCAGAGGAAAGGACATTCAGGGGCACCTGGGCGGTTCAGGGCATGACCCCGGGGTCCCGGGATCAAGTTCCGCATCGGCCTCCCCGCATGGAGCCTGCTTCTCCCTCTGCCTGGGTCTCTGCCTCTCTCTGTGTGTCTCTATTGAATAAACACATAAAATCTTTATTTAAAAAAAAAAAAAAAGGAAACTCAACACCAAGGTGGCTCAGTGGCAGATACGTGGACCCCACAGCCCACAGGGATGTTCTCCGCTGACACCCTCCCTCGCGGCCGCCCAGCCGCAGAGCCCCAGCTGCTCAGGGCTCTCCCCACCACCCCTTGCCCGACTCAGAGCCCCTGGGGCCGGGCAGAGAGGCTCCTCGGGGTGGGCAGAGGGGTACGCTTGGCTTCTCGTGGGCTGCTGACTCCCTAGCTCTCACGCGGACGGCTTGTGGCACCCCCAGCCCCCGAGTTTCTCACTCAGCAGGTGTGGGCCGCGCTGTGACAGCCGCTGCTGTGGGCAACGCAAGACGCGAGGCCAACGTATCCTTAGGGTCAGAACCCGCTGTCGACGCACTGGCCTCGCGTCTTGCGTTGCCCACAGCAGCGGTTCTCAAAGCGCGGCCCGGAACGGAAGCAGCGGCACCGCCGGGGACCCTCAGGAATTGAGAATTTGTGGGTTCACCCCGAACCTGCTGAATTCACCCTGGGGCCCGGGGGACCCCCAGCTTGGTTCTCTTACCCGTGGAGCCACCCACATGTTAACGAGTTCTACTGCCCGTTCAGAGCCCGGTGCGGGGCTCGATCTCACAGCCCCGAGATCGTGAGCTGAGCTGAAATCAAGGGTCCGACGCTTAACCGACTGAGCCACTTGGGTGCCCCAGATGTACCTCAGTGCTTTTAGTCCTATTTGGATAGTTCCCTCATCATAAATTTATTGTTATTTTATTTGTTTCAGGCCTCCGTCCCTGACCGGGTCGCTGGCAGTCTGTAACCAGAGCCTGATGCTGGGGTTTGGAGCTCCGCCTGCTGGGCACCCTCTGGGCCTCCCTGTCCTCATCTGTAAAGCGAGGGGAACCTCACCAGCACCCACCTGGCGGGGCTGCCGTGAGGATTACAGGAGCCGATGCGTGGGGACTGCTGCTCACAGGCCCTGGCAGCACCCAGGACGCGCTGGTAAACGGCGCCAGTGCACCCCAGGCAGGACATGGGCCTGGGAAACGGAGCCAGGAACACGGGTGGGAAGGGGCTGAGACCCTCAGGAGGATTCTGAGCAAGATGGACTTCGGAGGGGCCACAGGGAGGGGAAAGTAACCCTGGGGTGGAACGAGGTCATGGCCATCGGCTGGAAAGTGGCTCCACCCCCACCAGGGAGGCCTGGCCCAGCCCATTTCACAGACCGGCGCCCCCACCCACCAGCTGGGGCAGGGGGAGCTGCTGAGCTGGGGTCTCTCCCCAGGCCCAGCCATCAGCCTCTCCTCCGCCGCCACACCTGCCCGGGGGACGACCCAGCTCGCCCTCGCGGGGCTTGTCCACCTTCCGTCCCCCAGGCCTGGCTTGTCCACAGCCTGCGCCTTGTTTTGTTTCAGAAACAATATAACAAAATGAGTGTATCTTTCGGGTTATTAATTTTCTGACTTGTTGTTGTTGTTTACTTATCTAAATGGAAGCTGCTTTAATCCCCAACCAGCTGCTATATGAAGTGTGAGGAGCAATCGAAAACCCAGTTCTGTGTGTGGCTGGAAGCTCACGCATCGAGGCTGGAAGAAACATTTTCTCCTCTTACCGGAGAGAAGGCCAGAAAAAAAGAAAGACAGAACCTGTGTGATTAGGTTTTGTCCGCTGCACCGTGACTCGGGTACTTGGCTACTCAGGCTGGGCCCCCGAACCCTGTTCCTGCCCTGTGTGGACCAGGCCCAGCTGCAGGTGCAGCCACGTCTCAGCCCCCGGAGCTCACGAGGGTTTGGTGCAGGCACATGGTCCACAGAGGGGGTCGGGGGCGGTCAGCAAGGCCCCAGAGCCAGCCAGGCCTAAGGCGGGTGGGAGAAGACGGGGCTCAGGGTCGGGGTGGGCATGGCTTGCTGTTGGTGGCGAGAGACAAGAGTCCTCAGGGCTTGCAGGGCAGGTGGCGTCAGGCTCAGATCTGGGACAGGCGAGGCCCTGACCCACCTGGACAGAGAAGAAACCAGGTAAGTCCTTCCACTTCATCCTTACACGCCTGTGCCGTCACCCGCCAGGTCAGGTGGGTGCTTTAGAGTCTACCTCCCTGAATGGCACCTCACCGCCTCCCTCCAGAGGAGAGCCTGAGGCTCTGGCTCCCAGTAGAGGAAAACACAAGGGCCAAGCAGAGAAAAGCCCTGACACCTCATTCCTGCCCAAAGCACGGCTGGGAGGGTTCATCTTCGCCAACCTGCCTGGGCCCCAGGGCACCCAGATATTTGGTGGGACTCGGAGAGGGTGCTTGGGCATGAGCTTAGCATCTGAGTCGACAGCTCGAGTAAAGCAGGTAGCACGCCCGAGCGTAGGTGGGCCCCATCCAACCCGCTCAAGGCCTGACCGCAACGGGAAGGCTGACCGCCGCCCGGGTGGCAGAGAGGCCTCTTGCCCGGCAGCCCGGGTGGCAGAAGGTCACCTCTTCCCGGGCCTCCAGGAGCCTGCTGGTTCTGCTTCTCTGGAGAACCCTGACAGCTCAGCTGCTCCCCTGAAGACCCCAGCCAGAGCCTGAGTGCCAGGCTGCCGCGGTTCCCATGGAGGGAGGCCAGGAGGCCGGGCCAGGGCCCTCTCCGCAGAGTCCCTCCGACCAGTCTCAGGACTAGTCCCACGGGGTTGCGGCCGCACGGAGCCGGGAGACGGGCACAGCACGGAGCCACGGCGTGAGGGGCGCATGTCTTCCTCGAGTTCACTCTGCGTGATGTCATCAGCCTCAAACTCCCTCTTTCACACTAAAGCAGACGCAGCTATTAATAAACACCATGCAAACTCTGCGTGACTTTAACAAAAAATAAATCACAAGATGATAAAGTTCAGCATTGCAGTAGGAGCCATGGGCTCTGGCTTCAAGATTCCCCTTTTGCCCCCAGAACGGGTTGTACCCACAAGGGGAGGAGCCCGGGGTGCCAGGGCCAGGGTGGATTGGTCGGTCAGTCTGTCTGACCACCTTTTCCATCCCAAAGAGTCAAATTGGCATGCAAGGGCCCCCAGAACCCTGGACAAGGCTTTGGACCCTCGGACACAGATTCTCTTCTGTCTACACGCAGCCCCGTGCTCAGGAACTGCAATTTGAGAAGAAGGAAAGACACCCTGGAAGCCCCTTTGAGACCCCAAGGGAGGGCCCTCCGGGTTCACCTCGCCCCCAGATCAGCCTTCGCCCCTCTGAGGACCCCCCCACCACGGTCTGGGCTTCCCTGCACCTGGCCCGGCCCCGGCCCCTGGACGGAAAGCACAAACTCAAGCTTGCGTGTCCCGGGCAAGGAGAAAGCCAACTGCCATCGCTGAGCCAACCTGAACTCAGATTCGAAGTATTCCCAGCGGCCCCGGCCCCTCGAGGGCTTCATTAGGTCAGGGGGCCTGCGCTGTGCGGAACCGGGGCCGTGCGGTGAGGACCTGGCTGGAACTCGGCGCCTCCTGCACACGCGTCCTCGCCCCCGGAAGCGGGCAGACCCGGACCGGGAGCCAACTAGCAAAGGAGGCTGATTCACAGGAACAGGCCTCTTTGCTGGAGGATGGGCCTTGGCCACCAGGATCAAAATCTCCCTTTAGGGGCACCTGGGGGGCTCAGGGGTTGAGCGCTGCCTTCAGCCCAGGTCATGACCCAGCCCATGGTCCTGGGATCGAGTCCTCCATCGGGCTCCCTGCGGGGAGCCTGCTTCTCCCTCTACCTGTGTCTCTGCCTCTCTCTCTGTGTGTGTCTCATGAATAAATAAATAAAATCCTAAAAAAAAAAAAAAAAACCTCCCTTTATTTCAACTCTGTATATTATTTTACTTAAAATGTGCACACAGGCACGTGCACACAGGTGCACACACACCCCGCTGGACAGCACACCTCTGAAACGTCACAGGCTGTCCCACGAGCCGTCCCACTTGCCCTGGATCTCCCCGGGTGCCACACAGCCCTACCTGAGCCCTGGCCCCTGGCCTGCAGTCCCCATTTGGACACGTGTCTCGGCGGCACTGCCTCGTCGCCCCTTCTGTGACTGCGGCCTCCTCTCCTCCTGCTGTGACAGAGGAGGCTCTAGGGGGCCAAGGAAACTGCAGCCAGGGCATCTGCTCTATGCTTACGGGGAATCATGTGCCCTCCTGAGCTCCTCGCCGTCTCAGTGGGGTCCCCAGCATCCATCTCCCGCGGTTATGAGACCAGCAAAAGGAAGGGGTGCTCCAAAATCCGTGAGCCTAAGGATGACGGGGTGGCCCGCTTGCTCTGTGGCAAAGCCCACGCCGGGCCTGCACCCCACACTGTCCCTTAGCAGCACAGCTCCAGGATCCCCCGCTCTCTGCCCTCCGCTGTGTTGCAGCCGCTAGCAAGGACATTTTCTGGAACCTCCTGGAGGCTGCCAGGGAGAAGAACTCGCCCGGCAGTTAGGAGGCCGAGGCCTGGTCACTGGCCCTCTGACAGCGGTGGAACTTTGGTGGCAGCCTGCGGAGCACCGGGCTGTGCGCTGGAGGCACCTGCAGGTGCTGCCCATGGTCCCCAGCACAGTCACGGCTCCCGGGCAGCGGAGCCCAGCCCCGACCATCACCCTTCCCGCCCGTCAGCGTGTTTTAGAGGCAAGACCCCCCGCCCCCGTATTAACCCTCTCCCTCCTGGAGGTGTCCAGAGTCACTCCTGCTTCCTGCAGAACGTATCTGGTCACGAAAATACGCAGAGCACATGCCTCGTGTATTTGACTCGATGTAAAACTCTGCCTTCCCTGGGACCATCCGAGAACATTCCTCTGGGGGCTCTTTTTTTTTTTTTTCTTAAATTTTTTTTTTAAGATTTTATTTATTTATTCATGAGAGACACAGAAAGAGAGAGAGGCAGAGACACAGGCAGAGGGAGAAGCAGGGAGCCCGACGCGGGACTCGATCCTGGGACCCCGGGGTCACCCCCTGAGCCAAAGGCAGATGCTCAAGGCTGAGCCCCCCAAGGGCCCCTCCACTGAGGGCTCTTGGCCGAGTGAGGGACCGACATGGTCAGCAACACCTGCAATCCTGAGGGTTTTCAATCACAAGGATTTCGAAACGTTTTATCCCTTGTCCCACTTCACCCTGTTGCCCCCCAAGCCCCCAGACGGCAAGAGGGGAGCTCTTCTTTAGGTTCAAACCTGCTGGGCCATAAACTCCGGGTCACTATGCAAACCATCGGTTGTCCTAAAACCTTAGGGTATTAAGTCCTGTTGGCAAAACATGTTCAGCTCTCTGAGAGTCTGAGATCATTTCATAGGAAGGTGGCAGCCAGAGGGGGTTCACGCCGGTTTCCCCAGGGTCTCCCCGGGAGCTGGGGACTCCGCGCCGGCCGGGGGCATGCGGGCTGGTCCCCGCTGCTCCACCCCCCTCTGCCCTGCTGCTAATGTGCAGACTTCATCCAGTCGTCTCTAAACTGGTGGCCACAGTCCGCTTTTTCTTTTTTTTTTTTTTTTTGGAAAGCAGCAGTGGGGTGGGGGGTGCAGAGGGGGAGGGAGAGAAAGAATCCACGCTGAGTGCGGAGCCCCGCACGGGGCTGAATCTCACGCCCCTGAGATCATGACCTGAGCTGAAATCCAGAGTCCGCGCTTAGCCGCCCGAGCCGGCCAGCGCCCCGTGCACAGGCCACTTCTGAAAATGTGTCCACCGGAGAGCTGTGTCCTTAGGTCATCCAGGACAGGCCAAGCTGCTTAGAGGCAGAGAAACGAAGACAAGAGGCCAACCCCTCCCTTCCAGGGAGCTATGCGAGCACCTGCCGGCCTGGGGCACACGGGAGCACACGGGAGCACACGGGAGCACGGCGGCGGGCAAGACCAGCTCCCGGCTCCCGTTCTTAGCAGGTGACCCCGCCGGGAAGCAGCCACACACAGGAGCAAGCCCGATCGTCTCAGCCAGTGACAAACGTCGTGTGGGACACAAACCCATTGATGTGATACAGAGTGACCCGGGGTGAGCGCGCAGGCGGCAGGCGTGTCTTCAGACACGAGTGTGCAAAGGCCTCTCCGGGGACGTGAGGTGCAAGGGGCCACCTGCCAGAGGGGCCGGAGCAGAGCATGCGGGCAGAGGGGGCGGCCGGGCAGTGGGACCCGCATGCTGGGGGGCGGAGAGGAAGGCCAGAGTGGCCAGAGCGGTGCCAGGGCCGCGGCGGGTGGGAGAAAAGGAGGCGCGCACCTGAGGCCCGGGGGTGCATGTCGGGCCGGTGGGTACCTGGGCCGGGCGGGCTCTATTCCAAGGCACGGGGAAGCCTCCAGACGATTCCATCCAGCCGCTGGCCCATCAGGCTTGTACCCCTGCCCCGCGCCGCTGTGCCCACACCCGCCCCAGGCCTCCCAGGCTTGGGCCCCATCACCACACCTGGAGGTGAAGCGTCCAAGCCCTAAGCCGCCTGGTGCCTCCCTCGGAGATGAGCCCGGGGCCTTGCCGATCTCCGCACCCCACAGAGTCTGGCACCGCTGTGCACACGCTCCCTCCAGCCGGTGACCCGGGACCCACGCGGTGGCAACCTAGGGCCGTGCTGGGGTCAGGAACCCCTCCGTCGTGGGCCTCCCCGAGCCCGCAGGCGGCCTGAACCCCACGGACTGCGGAGGTACACGCACGACCCCCGTGGTTTTCAGCAGCAACACAGCTCCCCGGCCACCGACTCAGCAGACAGACTCTCCCTGGATACTACGCGGACAGGCCGTGTGCCCGGCGCTAGGACGCCGCATCGAACAGGCCTGCGTGAGTATTGCTGCACACACACTAGTGCAAACTCAGCAATTAAGGCAGCCGTTTGTTAGCTCGAAGGTTCCCTGGGTCGGGCGTCGGGCACAGCTCAGGGGAGTCTCCTGCTGAGGGTCTCACTTGGGCTGCAATCAAGATGTTGGCCCGGGGGGGTCTGATTGTCGCTGAGGCCCAGGGGCCCTCTCCGAGCTCCCCGGGTGGTGGCCGAACCCAGTTCCCTGCGGTGGCAGGAAGGAGGCCCCCGGCTCCCAGACCCCCCACAGGCCCCTGCCGCAGCGCAGCAGCTGCTTCTCCAGGACCCACAGGATCTCTGCTGCTTCAAGGCCCCCGCTTCTTCTCTTTTAGAGCGTTTGCCCGATTAGGTGAGGCCCACCCAGGATTGTCGCCCTCTTGATGCATCTCGAAGCCGACGCCCTCGGGACCTCCCTTTGCATCTGCGAAATCCTTTCGCTTTTGCCATGTGCCCCATCACAGTCGCGCGTCTCCCCTAGGTTCCCGGGGAGGGGTTCCGTGGGGCACCCGCCCCGGGCTGCGGGAATCTCGGGGCCACCTGGCACACCACCCTGACGGAGCTCCGCTCGCAGCCGGGGGGGCCAACCTCAATACTGGCTGCGGAGGTGGCGGCGGCGCCAGGGCCCCGTGGGCCAGCATCTCACTCCATCCCTGGCTGGGTGCCATGCCCACCGCTGCCTGCCACCCCGGGTGCAGCGCTGCCTCCCCTCGCTCACACATGCTCTCACACATTCTGTGACAACTGTCAGTGGCTTATTCATCATCTCAGATTGCAACTTTCTGTTTTCTCAGACACCCACTTTAATACCCTGACATTTCCGTTCAGCCCATAACATTCTGTCAATTGTTTACATCTTCCTCTCACACTGATTGGCTTTTCAGTTGCGCTCTTGGTCTTCCCGGTCCTGGTGCGCGATGCTGATGGGGAGGCTCGGAGTCACTCCCTCACCGGCCACGCCGCCGGATCCCCAACGGAGTGTGCCCCATCCCCATGTCAACCGTCCCCCGAGTCACTCACAGCTTCTGCTCTGGGCTCAGGGTGGAAGCCGCCTGCGAAAGGGGCAGCCCACCCGCGCAGAAATTCCTTCGGGGTCCTTCTCCAGTTTATAGCTAAAGGCCCGCTTCCAGAAGCTTCAGGTGGATGGAACTGTCCCCGGGCTCTTCACCTGCCTTTCCATCTGCCCCAGGTCTGGGCCATCAGCAGGACCCGCTACCCATGCCCCGGCCACCGCCCCGCCTTCCCTCCAGTTTGGACCGCCACCACCCCCAGCAGCCCTCCCCGACCAGGCAAACGCTTGCCAACTCGTGTTCCGCCTCCCTCCACTTGGCTTCTCCAGGCGTTTCTCCACACCACAACAGGAGACGTCTTCTGAAAACATAACGCCTCCCTGTCCTGCAGACGACCCCGAAGGGGCTTCCCACTGCCTGAAGAACTCATTCCAAATGCCCATCTCTGGTCTACAAGGCCTGGCAAGACCTGTCGCCTCCTTACCTCTTGCCCCTTGCCAAGCCCTCCTGTGTGCTAGGTACAGGCCACGCAGGCTTTCTCTCAGCTCCTCGGGCTGGGTATGCCGGCATGTGCTATCCTTTTTGTACGGACTATTTCCTCCCACCCACGTGGGAAAATGATGAATTTTAGGATGAATGGTGTTGGGACAAATGGACAAGTGTTTGGAAACAAAAAGCAATGTTTAGCTGCATGGCTGCTGCCTACCTGCAGGCTTTGACTTACCATCAAACAGAACTCTTCCAACCACACCAGCTAACACAGGCTCCCTCTGCTATTCTCCACCTCACCACCTTGATTGTTTGCTTCATAGTCAGGGTTGTCATTTTCATGACATGAAATGACATGACATGTCATGTCATGACATGACATTTTCATGACATGATTTTATTAATTTGTCTGTTTGCTTTTTTCCCTGCCTCCATGCTAGAATGCAGATCCCAGCAAGGTGGAGACCAAGATGGCATGCCTCGCCATCACACCCCCAGCCACTGCATTGCCTGGCCCCTTCTCAGGTGCCTTGTGCAGCACCAGCTCACAAAACATCTGTGGGATGAAAGGCTGGATGCAGGAGTGAAGGAATGCATGCTAACTTTGTGGTGTGAAAAATGCAAATCCACCATGTGATTCGAAATGTAGGAGGCAGGAGGGAGGGTCTCGTCACACTTTATGTTAGACTCTGTTCTAAAGGTATAATAATTAAAACTGTGGCATTTTCAATGATGAGTAAAAACAGAACAAATGAATTGAATGGAATAAAAAGTCAAGTAAGCAAACATATCACTCAAATACTCAAACAGTTGTTTTTCAGATCAGCAGGAAAAAAAGAGATTATTTTCAAAATGGGATGGGACAGCTAACTAGCTAAGAACAAAGAGAAAAAAATAAGCTAGAGCCCTACCTCTCTACAAAGAAACAAATAAATTTTAAATAACTAAAAATTTGAATGGAAAATTAAGCCATGATATTGTAGAATAAAATTTCTGTTAATTACAATGTAATCTTGGGATAAATAAATCCTAAGTAAGACACTAGGGAAACCACTGAATATTTGACTATGTGAATATGAACAAATCAAACCTAAAAACAAAAATCATGGTAGGGAGACTTCCAGCCATCATGAAGAAAAGAGATCAGCCACCTTTTGTCCCATAAAACAAACATAAAACTGAATCAAGTCATCAAATACAAACATTTAAGGATTCTGGGAAGTGACCAAAGGTAAATGACTAATTGGAAGTGGTTATGCATGAAAAACTGCTAGAAGTTAGAGTCAGTGGGAATCTGTGGTTTTCTTCCTAGGGCTTCACCTGTCCACTTCCCTACATTGGTTGGCTCCATAATTTTGTCAGGGCAAAGCTAGCTATTAAAAAACATCATCTCTACTGCCAAAGGGGCTTGACCTGTTTTGGGATGGAAGACAATCCTGTACCTGGTGGTACTCTCAATAAAAGTGCAAACTCAGAAGAAAATTCATGAAAGAAATCCCATAGATTTATAAATGTGAGGTTGCAGCCACACTTGATGTGAATGGTGAAATAGCCAGAAATGTAATGGGGAGATATTAGAAGAGCTGAATAAGCTACTCACACATCCATGGCTACCCAGAGAAACTCTGGCAAGTGCAGGTAAGTCTCAAAAGAACCCAGAAGAAATTAAAATAAACCTTAAGGCAAAATTAAAAATTGCCTAAACATGGACTGCACCCCACAAGCTAAGTACAAATCAATCAGCAGAATGTGGTTCGTGGAAGAGCCCAAGACATATGTGCACAACATCTTCCCAATCATCATCTCATTACAGATCTATGCAGATACAGTGGAAACTCTTAAGAAGCCAAGCTAAAAAGAATGAAATAAAAATAAGAATTTAAAAACTAAGCAAATACTTTTAGCTACACATATTAAGCTCAGGAAAAAGACCCTTCAGGAAAAATACCCCAATCCAGAGTTGCTACAATATATTTTTTACACGTCCAGTTTTCAATTTAAAAAAAAAATTGCAACACACAGAGAAATAGGAAAGTATGAACTATACTCAGGGGGGAAAAAAAGGAATCATTATAAACTAATGCTGACTTGGCCCAGATGTTGGATTTGGAATTAGCAGACAGAGACTTCACATCAGCTATTATAATAAACATGTTCAAAGAATTAAAGAACACTATGTTTAAAGAATTAAAGAAAAACTGTTGTTTCACACCATTTGCAAATATTCACTCAAAATGAACCAGGAAACTAAATAAGAGCAAAACCATAAAAACCTTAGAAGAAAACATAAGGGCAAGTCTTCATGATCTTGGACCTGGCAATGAATTCTTAGATAGGACACCAAAAGTGTGAACAACAACAACAGCAAATTAGAGAGACACTTACCTGGCAGTGGAGACACCATGATCAGGAGGGTGGGTTTCCTGGGGCAAACTTACCCATTGCACTCCTCATGCTGACCTCTATGATTTTCCCAAATGTGTGAAATGTGACTGCATAATTTAGGGTAGTGGGGGACTGTATTTGTAAAGTAGTATGGTATAGCCACTGTGGAAAATAGGTTGGTGATTCCCAAAAAAACTATACATAGGACAGCCTGGGTGGCTCAGTGGTTTAGCACTGCCTTCAGCTCAGGGCATGATCCTGGAGACCCAGGATCGAGTCCCACATCGGGCTCCCTGCATGGAGCCTGCTTCTCCCTCTGCCTGTGTCTCTGCCTCTCTCTCTGTGTGTCTCATGAATAAATAAATAAAATCTTTTTTTAAAAAAAGCTACACATAGAATTGCCATATGACCCATAATTTTCCACTGTTAGGAATATACCCCAAAGAGTTGAAAACGCATACACAAACAAAAACACATACATGCATGGTCATAGTAATAATACTCATGATAAGAAAAAGATGGAAACAACCCAAATGTCGACCAATGAATGAATGGCTAAATAAGTCGTGATTTATACACACAATGAAATATCACTCAGCCATAAAGAGAAATGAAATATAACATAGAAAAAAAAAAAAGAAATATAATGTAGATGAGCCTCAAAAACATGCTCAGCAAAAGAAACTGGACACAAAATATTGCATAATTTTGCATTTATATGAAATTCCAAGAATAGGTAAATTAATAGAAACATAATACAGATTGATAGTTTCCAGGGACTAGAGGAAGGGGGAATTGGAAGCATCTGTTTAAAGGGTACAAAATTTCTTTTTGGAGTGATTAAATATTTTAGAACCACATTGTGAGTGCACCAAATGCCACTGAATTATATACTTTAAAATATTAATTTTATGTATGTGAATATCACTGCAATAAAAAAATTTGATGAATTAAAGGAAAATACAATGACAGTGACTCCAAAGAGGAAAGAACATAGAGAGTATAAAATTTAAAAATAACAGAATAAAAATGTTCTGTTTCCCTTTCTGATATTTCCCAAGTGGGAAATAATTAGGGTAGTGGGGGACTGTATTTCCCAAGTGGGAAATATCAGAAAGGGAGACAGAACATGAGAGACTCCTAACTCTGGGAAACGAACAAGGGGTGGTGGAAAGGGAGGTGGGAGGGTGGTGGGGGTGACTGGGTGATGGGCACTGAGGGGGGCACTTGATGGGATGAGCACTGGGTGTTATGCTATATGTTGGCAAATTGAACTCCAATAAAAAAAATTTTAATAAAAAAAGAATAAAAATTAAAATTCTAGAGGGGAAAAATATAATAATCAAAATGAATATTCACTAAATGGCCTCAATATCATATCTGAGATGTCAGAATAAAAACTCAGTAAACTTGAAAATAACAAAATAGAACTCAGCCAACATGAAGAACAGAGAAAGATTTTTTTTAATAAACAGAGATGTAAAGATTTGTAGGATAACACCAAGCATACCAACACATATATAATGGGAATCCCAAATTTGAGAAGAGAGAGATACAGAAAGAAAAAGAATACTCAAAGAAATAAATTCCAAAAAGTTCCAAAAAAGCCACAGAATTCCAAAATTTGGTGAAAAACATCAGTCTACAGGTGCAAGAAGCTTATGCCAAATATAAGATAAATATATTGTATTAAGCCAGTTGAAAGACAAACAAAAAGTCTTGAAAGCATCAAGAGCAGAATGTCTCAGTATGTACAGAGGAATAATATGATTAACAGTGGACTTCGCACCCAAAACAATGAAAGACAGAAGGCAATGGAATGACATATTTAAAGTGTTAAGGGGAAAATTAAAGTTGTTAATAATTCTATATCCAGCAAAATAATTCTTCAAAAATAAAAGCAAACTAAGTATATTCCTAGATAAGTACTAAGAAAGTTTGTTATAGCCAACCTGCCATACTAGAAATGCTAAAAGAATTTCTTCAACATGAAAGGAAATGACACCAGATAGGAACTCAAATCCACAGGAAGAAATGCAGAGTCCAAAAGTACTAAATATGTGGATAAACATAAAGGACTGCTTAAATATACATTTTTTAAATTTTCTCTTCTCTGTGTTTCTTCCAATAATATAAGATTGCAAGGGTAATTATAAAATCATGTCATTGGGCTTATAAATCATATAGACATATATGACAATAATGCTAGAAAGGAGGGGGAAAGAAAGGAGCAATATTGAAGCAAAGTGGCTATATTTTACTTCAATAAGGTCGATATTAGCCTAAAATAAATTGTGGTACCTCATTATGTGTATTTTAAATCCATAGAGAAGTCACTATGAAAAATAATCATGTTCAAAAAATAGAAGAATAAAAATGATACACTAAAATGCTAATTGAAGACAAAATAATGCAATAAAGGAGGGACAAAAATATAAATAAGACATATTGAAAACTAACAGCAAAATGGCAGATGTAAATCCAGCTACATCAATAATCATATTAATATGAAAGGACTAAATTCTACAAAAAAGGCAGAGATTATCTCATTAGATTTTTTTAAAGCAAGATTCCAGTATATTCTATCTATGAGAGACCTACTTTAGACTCAAAACTACAAACATATCAAAGTAAAAGGATAATGAAAGGTATAACATGTAAAGATTAATATAGTTAGGATGGCTATGTTAATTCAGACAAAATCACTTTTAAGAAATTTTTCTAGAGAACAAGAGATATTTCTAAATCGTGTAACACATCAGAAAAGTATAAAAGTTGTAAATGTGTATAAATCTAATAATGGAACCCCAGAACCAAGAAGAAAAACCTGACAGGACTGAAAGAAGAAACAGAATTCAATAATAATAGTTGGAGATTTTGATAATTCACTCTAAATAATAGAATAACTAGACAGAAAAATCAATAAAGATAATAAACCATTTAAACAATCTATCAACTATATTGATCTGACATGGATAGAACATTCCTACAACAGAAGGATACATTCTTTTGGAGTACATGCAGAACATTCTCCAGGGTTAATGATATCTGGCCATAATATAAGCCTTAGTGATTTAAAGCAACCTGAATAATTTGAAGGATATTCTCTGGCCACAGTGGAATTAAATTTGAAATTAAAAGCAGAAAGAAATCTTGAAAATTAAGAAATTTAACAACACACTACTAAATAACTGATGGCTCAAAGAAGAAACCAGAAGAGTAATCAGAATATATTCTGAATGAGAATGATAACAAAACATATTTAAAAATTGGAAGCAACAAGGAAGAGTGAATGGATGGATTAAAAGGACCACTAAATTTTTGAAGGTGATAGAAATGTTTATTATTTTGAGTGCAATCCTTGGATATTTTTACAAATGTCAAAATTTGTAAAAAAAAAAATTGTGTTTTAAATATGTGCAGTTTTTTACCTGTCATTTATTTTTCAATAATGCTATGAAAATGTGTGGGATGCAAGAAGTTAAGCACTTGGTGCAAATTTTCCAGCATTAAAAGTTCATATTAAAGAGAAGAAAGAAGGGCATCTTGGTGGCCCAGTTGGTTTAGCATCTGCCTTCTACTCAGGTCATGATCCCAGGGTCCTGGGATCGAGCCCCACTTTAGGTTCCCTGCTTGGTGGAGAGTCTGCTTCTCCCTCTGCCTCTCCCTCTGCCCCTCCCCCCTTCTCATTCTCTCTCTCTCTCTCTCCCCCTCTCTCTCTCTTTCAAATAAACAAATAAAACCTTTTAAAAAATAAAGAGAAGAAATACCTCAAATAAATATTCAAAGTTTCTACCTTAAGAAACTAGAAAAGAAGGGCAAATTAACCCAAAGCAAGAAAAATAAAGAAAATAATAAATGTCAGAGCAGAAATGAATGAAAAGGGAAACAGAAAAACAATATAGAAGAATCAATGAAACAAAAAGCTGGTTCTTTGAAAAGATTAACAAATTTGATAAACCTTTATCAAGACAGGGCAATCAAAAAAGAGATAATACACACACTACCAAACAAAAGTGAAAGAGGTTTCATAACTACCAAACCTACAAATATTAAAAGGATTAGAGACTATCAACAACTTTATGCCAACAAAGTTAAACAACTTAGAAAAAAATGAACAAATTTTTAAGACAGACACAAATTACCAAAATTAAAGAAGAAACAGAAAATCTAAATAGAACTGTAACAAGTATATACAATGAATTAATAATTTAAATATCTCACAAAGAAAAGATTGGACCCAGATGGCTGCATTAATAAATTATATCAATATTGAAGAAACAATATCAACTTACACAAACTCTTGCAAAAATTAGAGGAAAGGGAAACATTTCCAACTCATTCTTTGAGGCCAGTATTACCTTGATATCAAAGTCAGGGGAAAAAAAATCACAAGGAAAAAAACCTAAAGATCAATATTACTAGTGAAAGTAGGAAAAAAATTATTGGTGAAAGTTAATTAATATTAATTAATCTTTATTTAACCCAGCTATATTTTTGAAGGATTATTATACAAAATTTTAAATGGCATTTATCCTAGGAACACAAGACTGGCTTAATATCTGAAAATCAATTAACATAATACATAATACTAATAGAATCAAGGACCATTAACCCACACAATTTCCTCAATTTGACAAAATCCACATCCATTTATGATAATAACTGTCAACAAATCAGGAATAGAAGGAAACTTCCTCAACCTGATAAAGAGCTATAGGTTTTTCATAGATGCTCATGATTTCTCCCAAGAGCTGGAATAAGGCAAAGATGTCTCCTGTTACTTCTACTCTCCATTGCAGCAGACTAGCCAATGCAATAAAGCAAGAACAGAAAATGAAATGCATATGGATTGGAAAGAAAGAAGAAAATCTCTTTCTAGGAAACATTAGAAGCAACTAGAACTAAACAAATAGTTCCCCAAAGTCACAAGATACAAGATCAATATACAAAATCAATTGTATTTCTATTTGGCAGCAATAAATAACCCAAAAATAAAATAAGAAACACTTTCATTCATAATAGTATCAGCACAAATACTCAGGAATAAACAAAGAAGTGAAATATCTGTGTATAAGAACTGTATTACTACCAAACCTGTGCACTGAAAACTACAAATCATTACATAGAACACCACCAATGAACCTCAACATCATTATGATGAGATGAAAAACACCAAATACAAAAGACTACAAATGGGAAGATTCCATTTAAATGGACTTTTTAGAGGGCCGCCTGGGTGGCTCAGTCAGTTAAGTGTCCAACGCCTGAGCTCAGTTCAGGTCTCGATCTCAGGATCATGAGTTCAATCCTCACATTGGGTTCCATGCTGAGCATGGAGCCTACTTAAAAAATTAAGTGGATCTTGTAGAAAATGCAAATCCATGTGATAGCATGTCAGTGGTCATCTGGGACTGAAAAGTGGGAATGAGGCTCGATTGCAAATAGTCATGTGTAATGGATGTGTTCTAAAACTGAATTGCAATTATTTTTGCACAACTCTGCACATTTACTAAAACTCACTGAATTGTACATTTATAATCTCCAGACACTACAGCATATAAATTAAACCCCAATAAGGTGTTAAACATTTTTAAAATTATTGTGACACTTCCACTTTTGATAATGGTGGCATAGATGCTTGGATCCTCTGTCCCCCCAGCAACTAGAAAAACTAGATGACACATTAAAAATTAAGAACTAAGGAAACACAAAGCTAACAAAATAATGAAGAATTACTAAGCTATTACCAATGGGAAACGGAGGCCCAGAGAGTAATCAAGGGTTGCTGCCCAGCACTCAGCAAGATGGGGTGGAAGAACCAGCTTCCAAAGATAGAACACCAAAAAGCTTCCTTTTGAAATTGACAATGAATCAAGAGAGAGAAATAAAAAAAATACATGAATTGGAAAGAAGGTAAAAAGTTGTGGAGATATAAAATCCAAACGAATCTACAAATAGGTAAAAATCAATACATGAGCTTAGCACCATTGCTACATTCAAGATTTAAAAAGTTGTTGTTTTTCTTTATAAATCACAAAGATAAAACAAAATTAATAAACATCCTTTATAAAAAACCTCAATAAAAGTATATAGCAACTGTAATAAACCCTGTAATAAACCTAACCAAAAAAAAAAAAGTGAAGAGCTCTACAGCAAAAATTAAGATACATTGTTAAAAACATTATAAGCCCTAGAGATATTTCATGTTCATAGATTAGAAACTCAGTTTTTCAGAAATGTCAGTTTTCCCCAACATTATAAGTCTAGTGCAATCCCAATAAAAATCCCGGCCCAGTTAGTCTTCCTGTTGTTGTTTTAGAAGTCGGACAAGCCGGTTGTATTAGTTTCCTATTGCTACAAAACAAGTTACCACAAACTCAGAGGCTTTAAAAAGCACACACTTATTATCTCACATTTTGTGTGGATCAGGAGGTCAGGCACAGGTTAGCTGGGTCATTGCTCAGGGTCTCATGAGGATGCAAAGTGTTGGCCAGGATGTATCCTCCTCTGGACATTGGGGTTCTCTTCCAAGCTTGTATGGTTATTGGCAGAATTTAGTTCCTTGCAGTTATAAGATTGAGACCCAAGTTCCTATAAGTTGCCTAATTTCCTGCCACATGTTCTTCTCCAGAGTTGGTCTACACAATCGTAGCTTGTTTCTTCAAGGCCAAGAGAAGAGTCTACTTGATGCTAGCAGGACTGCATGGTGTGTGTGTGTGTGTGTGTGTGTTTGTGTGTGTGTGTGTGTGTCCTCATCAAGGGGATGACACCCCATTCCCTACGCTATATTTTATTGATCAGAAACAGGCCAAGGGTCCTGCCAAAGGTCAAGGAGAGGAGATTGCGCAAGAGTGTGAATATCACAAGCAAGATCATGGGGCCATTTTAGGATTCTACTTACCATTCTAATCCCAAAATGTATTTGAAAATGCAAACAGCAAAGATAGCCTTGAAGAATAAAGTGAAGAGAAACTTGTTCTACTGGATATCAAGATATTATTACAAAGCTAGAGTAGCTCAAACACCATGGCCTTGGTTCAAGGACAGATCAATTGATCAACAGAACACGATAGAGAACATGACATATCCATGCATTTAGAAATCTCTGCTTTATGGGAAAATGGTGCTTCAGATTCATAAGGAGATGGTAATGTAACTACTAGGTATTTATTAGGGGAAATAACTGATGCCTACCTCACACAATCCACAAGAAGCAATTCTCAGAGGATTGTAGATCTAGATAAAAGGCAAGCTAATAAAGCTGATGGAAAACGACATGGGACAGGGTCTTCGTGACCTTCAGGCGCAGTTTACTACATTAAAACTAAGAACTTCTGTTCATCAAAAGACACCAGAAGAAGAGTGAAAAAACAACAAATCAGGAGAAGATACCTGTCGCATATAAAACTAACACAGAATCTTAACCAAATGTGCAAAGCTGTAAGAAAAACATAAGGCGGAGAACACACGGCCAGGCATGTTCAGAAGAGGATATTCAAATGGTCGACAAACACGTGACAAGGTGTGCAACCTCATAGTCATCTAGGGAATGCCAGTTACAACCACAACAAGATACCACTCTGCACGTATCTCGATCGAGATTGAAAAATTGAGAAAAAAAACTAAAACTACTTCATTTTGACAAGGACGTGGAGCAACAAGAACACTCATACGCTCTGAGTGGGGTATAAATTGAACAACCCTTCCGGAGAAATGTTCGACAGCATGTACCCAAGCTGAATCTACCCATGCTTTAGCATCCTTTTTGTTACATACCCAGAAGAAATGCACACGTATGTGCACCAAGAGACGCGTACAAGAGTATTGGTGGCCAGGCTATTCATCGCGCCAAAAGCTGGAAAATACCTAAGTGTCCACCCACAGAATAATGGAAATACACATCGTGGCACAGTCAAAAAAGGGAAACCCACCGAGCAATGAAAAGCCAGGATCTAGATCCACAGCCAATAAACGGGAAGAACACAGGGCGTGTTCTCCTTATCCAAAGTTCAAAAAACTAGCAAAACTAAAGCTATAGTGTTTAGGGATACACGCTCAAGTGGTAAACTATAAAGCGAAAAAAGGAATTTCACGCCATGAAAGTTAGCACAATGTTTTGTTTCATTTTGTTTTGCTTTTGCTGGGGAAGAGAGGGGAGTGAGCAGGAGGAGACATGGGAACGTTCCAGATTGTTGGCGTGGACGTCAGGTGTGTGGCTGTTCACGCGTGATTGCTATTGAACCACATGTTTCTCCCTGGGGTACGTGTGTGTTAACATTTCACAACAGCAAAATTTTAATCACGTTAAACAAAAACGTACTGCGACATAACGTGACAAAACATTTTTACACTTGTAATCCATAGTCAGTTATCACGAATCAAATGGGAAAACGATTGTCAAATAAAAAAAAAAAAAAAAACAGGAAATTCAAAAAACTGGAAATGCCAGGGTCCAATGAACACATAAATAGTCGATCTCAGTTCGAAATCAAAGAAAGTTCATTTATTATACAGTAAAAATATCCAACAATAAGGGAATTTCCATGTAATAGGCAAGTATTAACCATTAAAATGATATAGTCATCAGGACGTGAGGTGTGACCAGAATCATAGTTTATGACATATAGTAAGTGAATATATAGTATAGGCTAAAGAAATATTTGGGGATGGTGAGGGAAGCCATCGATATATTAAAAGAAAAGCCCACATTATAAAACTGAATATAAACTGACCCATTTCTAAACAGAAATCTATACCTGGATATGTAGTTATATCTATGCACAGGAAACAATGAAATGATGTATTTCAAAGGCTGAGTTCCCATCTCTGAGTGCTGAGACTACAGATGATTTTAATTTTTTAATTTTCTTTATGTGAGTGTTCTAAATTTTCCACAGTGAGTAGGTATTAGTTATGAACATGGAGAAAAAGAAGGTTGATTTTTAACAAGAGGCTGAGAATCACAGAACATTAGCAGAGAAGTGTGGAGGCACGGTGGGGTGGGGAATGTGGGTGTCGTTTCCTGCCCCGCCACTTCCGACACCCATTTACCCTATACGTCTGCACGGACCCTCCTTATTAATAAGCAAAATCAATTAGCACTTCACCTGTCTGGCTAAAAAAGATGGCACATCAAAGAGATGATTCCTTGTCCCAGTCGCGGTGCTCAGGCAAGCAGCAAACACGAACACCCCTGCTGGAGCCTCTGTCCCACCCCCCGCACAGAAAGTGGGGAAAGTTTCCATAAGTGAAAACCTGCATGGCCTTATGGGCAGGGTCAGTAAACACAGCAGCTAAAAATCTAGAACAAAGATGATGTGGAGCCACCTTAATTAAAATAAGTAAAATCCTAGGTATTTCATTGTTCCTACTTTTGGGCCACTGATCAATTTTTTTTATATTTTTTAAAGATTTTATTTATTTATTCATGAGAGACACCGAGAGAGAGGCAGAGACACAGACAGAGGAAGAAGCAGGCTCCATGCAAGGAGACCAATGCAGGACTCGATCCCAGAACCCCAGGATCATGCTCTGAGCCGAAGGCAAACTCACCTGGTGTCCCAAACTTTTTATTATTAAAGTATAAATTAACGAGCAGCATTCTATTAGTTTCAGGTGTACAATGTACTGATTCAGCAGCCCTATAGGTGACTCAGAGCTCCTCACAACACGTGCACCCTTAATCCCCTTCACCTATTTCACCCATGTCCCTCCCCCACCTCCCCTCTGCAAACCACCAGTTTGTTCTCTGTGATTTAGACGTCTAATTTTTTGTCTCTTTTTCTCTTCCTTTGTTCGTTTTATTTTGTAAATTCTACCTATAAGTGAAATCACACGGAATTTGTCTTCCTCTGATCAACTAATTTCACTTGGCATCACACCCTCTAGGTACATCGAGATTTTTTTTTTTTTAATTTTAATTCTATGTCACGGGATCCCTGGGTGGCGCAGCGGTTTGGCGCCTGCCTTTGGCCCAGGGCACGATTCTGGAGACCCAGGATCGAGTCCCACGTCGGACTCCCAGTGCATGGAGCCTGCTTCTCCCTCTGCCTGTGTCTCTGCCTCTCTCTCTCTCTGTGTGTGACTATCATAAATAAATAAAAATTTAAAAAAAAAAAAAAAATTCTATGTCACTATTCACACCAGGAGGTGAACCAAACCTGCTGTCTGAGCCACGTACAAGGTGCAAGGACACGGCCAAGCCCTCGCCACGTTAGCACACCTGCCAGGCACGGGGGACCGCAGCCATGCAACCCCACTCGCCCCTCTTGGGCAGGGGGTAATAAAGACATCTACTGAAGTCTTTCACTGCAAGGAACTTGGTGGAAGGGCACCATTGGGAATTATTACAACCATGCAGTGAGTCTAGATCATCTAGACAGAAACCAGCTCTCAGAAACTTCGTCACTCTCTCTCTTTTCCAATGAGCAATAGGAGCCGGCCGGCTGTGCCCTGAGACCCCCGGCCAACAGAAGCAGAGAGTAGGAAAGGACACCAGTGGGGGCAGACAGCAGAGACGCCTCCCCCAGCCTCTCCCAGCGTGAGATCCACCCCAGGAAGATCCCAGGAAAGAGCCCGGGGCTCCCCAACTCCCCTCCTCCACAACGCATAATTAAAAATCTAAATAATAAACACACATTAAGTCCAAGAGAGTCCAGAAAGGCCCAGCTTTTTCCCCGTGACGTCATTCTGATTCTTGACCGTAACAAATTTGGTTTTCCTCATTGTGCCCTGCCGTGAGGTGTCTCAGGCACGCTGTGAACGGACAGTTCATGACACTGCGATGGCCTTATCTCCCACCACCCCTTTGAGAAAACTTCTGAGTTCAGCTTTCCTTCAAAATGCAATGGCCTGCATCCTTCTGGAAACTCATCAGAAAAAGTGGGCACATTCCTAAAATATCCCAGGTAAAGGGAGCCCAGGCACCCCAGGATGGCACTGTGTCACCAAAGCATTTGCATTTAAGCAAACACAAGCAGGAAGTCACCTGCTGGAGGAATCTAAGGACTAGAAATCAGGTTGTCCTTGTTTGTTACTATTTTCTTTCGGTTTTATTCTTAGAACTCATATGTGTTTAAAAAAGGAAAATCGTCTCGGATGGCTGGGCTTTTTCAGGCTAAATGTTAGGCAGGGATGGTTATGTAGCTCACTTGACCAGAGCACATGCCCTCAAAGAAGAGGCGGATTGGGACTTTGGGGCAGCTCGGCCACCTCCAGAGGACTGTCGACCGGACATTAGTGGGCACTGACCGGAGTAACCCCATCAGCAAATACCTCTTCCCTTCAAAAGCACCCGCCCCGCACAGAGTAACAGAAATGCTTTGCCTGCGGCCTACTGCACCCAGCGTGGACGCAGCCCTAGGTCTGACGGTCATCCTTTCAACTGAACTGCACTGAAGTGCTCTTGTGGCCCTGACAATATTCTCTCGTGCACCAAAGGAAGTGCATAATAATTAAAGAGCCCTTTGGACAATATCCTTCTGTCTGTGGAATCATATACTCAAATAATCTAATTTATAAAACCTCTTCACTACCTTACTACCCAGGTTCCATTCTCTTTTGCATATATTTTCACCACTCAACTAATGATGGATAGAGGGAATTAAGACATGGTTGATTGCATCTCATAAAGGCACTTGGACGCGCTTAAGATCGCTCGCATCTCTTTCCTTTCCAGCACCTTCTAACGTAATGTGCTCTCGGAACATACATGTAAGACACACACTGATATTAAAGGCTGCTTTCTATGCAGCCTAATAAAAAGGATGCCGCGTAAAAGCCAGAGTTAACATCTAACAGGTACTATAATCATTTGAGAGATTAAAGGACCTGGTGTGAGGGTGATGCCACCACACAGCCTTCGCACTCACTACCCCTGTCCCTGGGGGCAAAGCTAAAGAGCCGTGGGACAATGGCAGGACGGCAGGTGCCATGAAGACGTGACGTCTCTGCAGCAGTGCGCGTGTTGTCCTCACTTGGCCCGGCTATTTCTGACAATGTGAACAAATGCATGTAGCCATAAAAGACGCTCAGTGTATCTGGGGTGGCCTCTAGAAGCAAAGGAGGAACGTGTTGCTGGAAACATGTTTTAATAGCATTCCTAAGTCAGCCATTCAACCTCATGTCCTGAGTCCTTTACGCAGAACCCAGGCAGTAGGACGATGTGGAAGTGAGCTGGGACTTTCCCTTCAGAGGCAGAAGAGTGGGGTGGCTATGTGCTTAGGATCTGCAGCGGACTTCCCCAGGGGAGAAAAAACCCTGGCTCTACTGCGCCCTTGCTGTGTGACCTTGGGCACGTTACCAACCTCTGCAAGTTCCACTTCCCTCATTGTGACAGGGGACAACCCTTGCCTCCCAGGATTTTTGTGAGGATGCAAGGAGTGAGTCCATGCACATCAGCACATGATCAACCTGAGGATTGATTGGGGCAAAAAAAAAAATAATATTAATTAATTAATTAATTAATTAATCCTATGTCAACTTAAAACCATCACTTCCCAAACTCTATCCCAGGGAACAATCAGGATGCTCGTAGGTGCATCACAGAGGGAATGAAAACACCTGGTCAGTGAAGGGAGGTAAAGAAAGTGGACTACCCCTTCCCCCAAAAAAAAAATTTTAAACAATTTAAAAAAAGAAAGTTGACCTCCCCAGCTGCCCCAGGTCAGAGTTCGTGGGTGTCTCACAACTGACCAGGATTCCCTGAACACGATTTGGAAACACGATTTGGAAACAATGAGCTAAACAAGAACTGGAGATGTCCAGCACATTCAAGAACCTTCTAGGGCTGGATTCTGGTCAAGAGCTTTAGCATGCAGCCAAAGCAGAAGCAAGAACATGTCCAGGATGACCCCGACGTCACCTCCAAATCCCAAAGTGGCCAAGTGCAGGATTCTGCTTAGATGGAGAAACAGGCTCAAAAAAGAAGCGTGAGCACAAGGAAAATAGCCTCAAAGATTGCTCAGGATGTCAGGTGAGGAATGGAAATGGGGAAAACTTGACATTTGTTTTGATCTCTCAAGGGGAGCATGGTTTTGAAGGAAATAGTAGCCAGCAATGATTTTTTTTTCTTAAGCTGTGGACTTTCCTACAATGCTCTTACACTAAGCTCCACTGCCTAAGCAGAACCCTCACACTCACTCCCGACACTCAGGAGACCTGCACCAAATCCCAAAGGGGGAACCCCAGGGATTGGGTCTTTGCCGTAATGACCGAGCCTCTCCTCCCACCCTCAGGTCTTAAACATTGGCCAGTTTGGCTACAAGGAAATAGGAAATCCTACAACACTTGCTGGACCCTGTGACAGGCAAAAGGAAAACACTCTGGCCCACAGACCATCTCGTTCTCTTCTCCAGGAAATAGCTTCTTGCCCAAAGGGACCAGACCCAACTTGACTGCCACATGAGGCTCAGGATGACTCCTGGCCATTCTGAAACCCACCTGAACACTTTCAGGGCATAAAATCATACCAGTCCAAAGGCATCCACCAAAAAGCAGGCATATTCCTGGGGCGTCCAGCTGACTATCAGTTGAGTGTCTGACTCTTGATTTCAGCTCAGGTCATGATTTCAGGGTCCTGGGATAGAGCCCTGTGTCAGGTTCTACACTCAGAGTGGGGCGGGGGGGTGGGGAATCTGCTTAAGATTCTCTCCCTCTCCCTCTGCTCCTCTCCCAGCTCATGTGCTCACTTGCTCTCTCTCTAAAATAGATAAATTTTTTTTAAAAAAAAAAGCAGGTATGTTCCTAAAGGTCTAAAAATGCTTCTGACAATACTAGCTTTGTTTTGCTGAGTACTACGGATAATAGGACTATTTATAGGAGCCCAATGACCAGTTTTAAAGTTTACGTCTGTATTTAACAAAACTGCAACGACTACTAAATGCGATATACCACGTTGTCTCACTAATTTATATTAAACGGCCTCTATTTCTTTTAAAAGTCATACGGGAGGGACCCCTGGGTGGCTCAGTGGTTGAGCGTCTGCCTTCGGCTCAGGGCATGATCTCAGGTTCTTGGGATCAAGGCCATCATCAGGCTCCCTGCATGGAGCCTGCTTCTCCCTCTCCCTGTGTCTCTGCCTCTCTCTCTCTCCCTCACTCTCTCTCTCTCTCTCTTTGTCTCAAATACATACATAAATAAATAAATAAATAAACAAACAAACAAATAAATAAAATCTTTTAAAAAATAAAATAAATAAAAATCATACTGGAAAGCAAAAAAAAAAAAAAGGCACACTTCCTGTCTGAGCAATCCATGTGCATCTTCTACAAGATTCTCCAAATTCACCTAAGCCAGAGTCGAAGACGTGCCTGGAATGAGCTTGTGCGTCAGCCCCTGATGCCCCCATGAAGCTAAGGCAATTGTTTGACCACCGAAGTTTTAAATGACGGGAAGGGCCAATCCTGATGAGCGAGGAAAGGTGGCACCCCAACTCCCAACGTTTCCCCAGATGATGCCAATAAGATCCTAAGGAGCCCTTTTCTTTTCAAGGAAACACGTCTTCCTTGAGAAGGAGCTGTGCGGCCGATTAAGACATTTTCCAAGCGTCCGCTAACCTACTTACAGGCATCATTGCTCCCTTGGGCCTTGGGACCCCTCCACCTTCCTGAACGGAGTAGCTGAATAGGTAAATGGGTTATATCAGGCCAGGAAATCAATGTGTATACTGTGTTCTCAGCCACAGATGAGCATGTCGAAGCCATTTTATTATAGCTCTAGGAGCCGTATTGATCCAGCTGTAACTACTCGGAGGTGGCTGGCAATCCAATGAGGATGCACCCTTCTGTCCATCCAGCCGCCTCTTTCCCCAAGTAGTGCTCGGAGAGTATGTGTTTGCAGATTGGATTAATTTAATGTTTGCTTAATCAAAACTGACTGCCCTGGAACTTAAATGCTATTAATTACTAAGAGAATCCAGAACTAATCCTCTAACACCGCAAGGCCAGGGAGGAGCAGCTGCTCTGCAGGGAAGGGGCCACGCTCTTAAGGAAATTCTCTTTGTCGTGCTTTGCAGATACTCATGCCATGTCCTTCTCCACTCCTATCACCATGTCCACCCAGCCTCCTGCCCCGACAGCTTGCCAGAAAACACCTGTTGCTTTTGTTGCCCTTATTTGTGGCACAAATGGTGCGTGCGTTCCAAGTGCCATCTGGACGCGGAGCCCCAGCCACTGGCGTCAGGCCTTATCCATCGCGTCCTCATCAAAAAGGTCCCACTGCACCGCACGGCCAGTCCTGTTAGTGATGGAGGCGGTGCTTCCCCAGAGCACCCAGGGCCCCTCCAGGACACTGGCTGCGCTGCATCCGTCTGTGACAATGCCAGCGCCTACCATGGTGCCTGGCACATCGCGGGCATCCATAGGCATTGGCGGAATTGATTCTGGGGAGGAGACAGTGGTCCCTGCTGTGCTGACATGTCTCCGGGGATGGCACTTGTGAGGCACCCCCATCCAATCCTCCACCTTCCCTGCCCCTGGAAAGACAGGAAAGTGTCCTTGGAACCCGAATCCGAGCATATTTTGCTTATGGATTAAACCGCCCCCAACAGGAGAAGTGTGCGGGGTGTGCCGGCCCCCAACTCCACTCCACTGCTTTGCCAAAGGGTGGCCACGAACCCGCAGGCCTCCCCGCAGCTCAGACGGAGGGCCAATGTGCACCAGGGGGGACCCTGCTGATGCCCCAAAACCCCTCCAGCGTCCCCAAGGCTTTTAATGACAATCCTATGCATCCGCAGTTTGGCCGCAAGCACAAGGCTGTCTCCGGCAGTGCAGCAGGTACTCAGTGGTACGGTGCCCGGCCCGCCACGGGGGCCTCTAGCAGCTCCTACGGGGTCGCGAACTCAAGCACCTGCTTCCCCGCAGTACACAGGCCCGGCACGAGCAAACCCGGCTCCCCCAAATGCAAAAGGCCCACCCACCACCCAGCCAGTGGAAGAGCCCACATGGGGAACTCCAATAGGCCTGAGAGGGGGCAGCCCGGGTGGCTCAGCGTTTTAGCACAGGTCCAGGGCCTGATCCTAGAGACCCGGGATGGAGTCCCACGTCGGGCTCCCTGCAGGGAGCCTGCTTCTCCCTCCACCTATGTCTCTGCCTCTGTGTGTGTGTGTGTCTCTCATGAATAAATAAATAAAATCTTAAAAAAAAAAAAAAAAAAAAGCCTGAGAGGGGCGAGTCATTGTCAGTTCCTGGTCGTGACACTGTCCTGTAGTCGCGTAAGATATCGTCAGTGGGGGAGGCTGGAGTAAGACGACCCAGGGACTCTTGGCGCTATTTTTACAGCTTCTCGGGAAACTGAAGTCACCCCAGAGTGGAAAGCGAAACACCCACGGAGTGCCGTGCAAGCCGCACACCTCAGCAGCCTCGGGGCTCCTCCTTTACGTTCGCGGGACTCCGTGGATGGAGTCCCAACAGGCGAGTGGCGGCCGGGCCTCACGAGCAGCTGGGAGAAGGACCGGAAGATCTGACGTGTGAGCCCCACGGGTGGCCCTCTAACCGGTGACCCGGCCGGAACCTGTCCTGCCTCTAGCCCGTGGATTGCCCGCCCGCGGGGCCTCCTCCAGATTTCTGAAATCACATCACCACGGCGCCGCTCGACGCTTACTAATTCGTATGCATTTTGCGCAAATAAGTCTTATTTGATGAATAGAGCGCCAGGCTTACAATTCCGCCGCCGCGTGGTAAATCACACCGGCCAGATTCGCCGTATAGAGAACACGTCTCCAAACAATGATTTCACTTCAAGCTAAGGAGGAACAAGTGCCCTTTCTTTCATTTCTAAATTACATTTTCAATCATAAATATTGAAAATTATGTTTCTGATCACTGCTGTCACCCCGTGAGTAGTGGCGCACGAGCCCCGCCGACACACGGGTTTTTACAAAAGGCGAGCGAGGGCCATTAGAACACCCAAACCACTTTGAGCTTTAAAGGGCTCGCTCCCCCTCCGCAGCCCCCAAGATCAGGAAAACACGGCACCCTTCGGAGCTTGCCGAGGCGGAGACCGGCAGCCCCGTGTGCACATCGGTTATTAAACATGTGAAATGATTACTCTGGGTGCGTTTTACCCACTATTATGTATGAGCCGCTTCAAACGTTTCACATTTCACGGGTAGGCACGATACAGCCATCACCCCAGAGAGCCGGGCAGCAAACGGCCTGCCTTCCACAAGCAGACCCCTAACGCATCAGCGCGACAAGCAAAGGAAGGTCTTTTTTTATTGTTGTTTTTGGGTTTTTTTTGCTTTGTTTTGTTTTGTTTCCAATTTGTGCAGGTTTTCTTTTATTTTTTTTATCATTATTATTTTTAATATGTATATTTTTTACTGGAGTTCGATCTGCCAACATATGGTATAACAGGAATGTCTTTTAAATGTAAAACGTGGCCTAGCAAGCGTGTCCTCCTCTCACATAGTAACAACAGTCAAGGTTCTGAGGATGGAGGGAGCCTTCGAAGAAAGAGGGGGTGGGATGCTATGACCACGTGGCTAGAAAAGCAGCAGGGAAGACAGCTGGCCCCAGGGGCCTGGCCTAGAGAAGGGAAGGATGGAGAATCTCTGCCAGTAATGAACACGTGAAAGAAACAGAGCAAGTTTGAGAGACTGGAGTTTGCTTTGTTGCCCGTGTTTGGAAATCCACAGGGAGCCAGAGTTTGCCTACAGAGAAGACGCCACGTGCCACCGTCAACTGAGGCTTCTATCCTCCAAGACCTGCAGCCCGGGAACCTTCAGATACAAGCCGCACTGGGGTTAACTCTTCTCTGACCCACACCCTTGCCAAGCATGTGGACGAGCCATCCACAGGTTCCGCCCGTCTCTCCATCCCACTCACTCCGCAGCCCACACGCGCTGACCGCCGCGCCAAAGCAAGGCAAAACTAGGCTACAGCAAAGTGACACGGGGAATAGCTCCTGTCGTGGAGATACAGCCCGTAATGTATTCTCTGCATTCTTGAATGGTGGAACCCACCACCAGATGCGTAAGTCTATCACTTTGAAGGATAAAAGTTTTTTAAGCATAGAGTTCTATAGACCCACACCATGGTCTGGAGCTCTCCATGGTCCACCATATTTCTTAGTGGTCATGGTTCTAGAACAGACGCCAAAGGGTTTTTGTCGCTGTTGTTGTTTTGTCGTTGTTGTTATTCGATTTTTTTGCTGCAAGCAGGTGCTGGAGAGTTAATGCTCCCAGGACAGCCCTCTGCTGATACCACAGAAGTCGGGGGGCTAATACCCCAACCATCTCCCCTCGCAGTTGGAAAAACCCCGAGGCTTGTTTTACACCCTTCCGGAGTTCCCACCTGACTACTCAGAGCAGAAACCTACTCCTTAGCATAGTCCACATCAGCTCCCTTGTCTTCTCTTTCCAGGCCAAGTGAGACCATGAGACCTAACGACCTCCTCTATTAGCCAGGGTCCTCCGGAGAAACAGAACCGAGAGGTTATGTATGCATAGTCAGAGAGAGAGACTTATTGGCTCATGTTTTGGGGGCTGGTGAGTTCAAAATCCACTGGGTGGGCTCGCAGGCTGGAGACTCTGGGAAGACCCAGCACTACAGTTCAAGTTCAGTTCTGCTGGCAAAAATCCTCTCTTGCTTGGGGGAGCTCAGTCTTTTGTGCTACTGAGGCCTTCAACTGATTGGATGAGGCCCACCCACACTACGAATAGTGGTCTGCTTTCCTCAAAGTCCACCCATTTAGATATTAATCTCACAGAACATCCGGAATAATGTTTGAGCAAATATCTGGGCCACTGTGCCCCAGCCAAGGGGACACATAAAATTAACCATCATATCTCCCTTTCCCACCCCTACCCGCCTGCGTGTCCTGGGATCACCCGACAAACCAAACAGCTTGCACTCCTGTTCCAGTTGAGGAGATGAGCTCCTGGGGAAACCCATCCTAAAGACATCGTATTTTCAGCGAACTCTGATTTGGAAAACAAATGCAGGTTCATAAATTTCCAATCCTCTGTCAGAAGCCCAGTGTGCCACGAAGGAGCCTGGTGCAAACTTTGGGTAGCGCCGCGCCCTAGGTGGTGGGGTTTAGTGCCTAGAAAGTCCCCAGCAATCTCTGAGGCCATGTAAACACAGATGTTTCCAAAGTCACCGATCGTGATTTCACAAAGACTGCAGCATTCCTGGAAGTGACACGGATCCCAGGAACGTGCCGTCCACGAAGTCCCTCTGCCGTGCCGCTGGCTCTTCACCTCCCCGTGAGTCAGCAACCCCCAAGGGGGCCAAGCCGCTGCCCCCAAATACCTCACAGAGCCAAAGGCGGCAGCTATTGCATTTTAAGACAGCGTCTATTTTTTCCTAGGGTTTAGAATATATTCTTCAGGAAAAAAAATATACAGGGGATGCCTGGGTGGCTCAGCGGTTGAGCATCTGCCTTTGGCTCAGGTAGTGACCCTGGGGTCCTGGGATCAAGTCCCACGTCGGGGTCCCTACAGGGAGCCTGCTTCTCCCTCTGCCTGTGTCTCTGCCTCTCTCTCTGTGTCTCTCATGAATAAATAAATAAAATCTTTAAAAAATATATGTTTTTTGACATCCCTAAAAATACATGATCATATCCTCTGTGGCAGGACGAGACCAAGTGACTCACTAGAGTTATAATCACTGCAAACTGCAGTATTGTTGTCTCTGAACGAAAATTGCCAGAGGACTCATGTTCCGTGGTCTCGAGAACCCTAGGCAGTCATTTGCTGCATCACGAGACCCAAATCATCTCAAGTTGAAGATCATCTCCTCCTCTTTGTATTTCATTAGCGGGGAGCAGGTTAATAAAAAGTTTAAAAGTTGACTGCCTTCCCCCTGAGATTTATTTAGGCCTCTCCGCGGGGATGAGGCAGGGATGGCAGCCGACACTCTGGTGTCTCCGGAGCTCTCTCTGTCATCTCCCTCTGCGGTCCCCGACGTCTGCCAATTAAAGACCCCCCGGATGACATTCCGCCGCCGAAGTTATGCACACATAAATCACTGTAATAAGAGAAGATTGTTATCTTAACCTCCGTCATGCAACCCTTTGCCTTTTGTGAGAAATGTGGAGAAGACTCGCTCGTCTGGCACAAAGGAAGCTGTTTCCCAACAGATGCCGGGGAGCCTGGGGGGTGAGGGGGGAAGCAGGGGGGCGCCCCTTGCTTGTGGTCAGGTAGGTGGTGTCCCGGGCACGACTCCCCGTGGGATGCAGAGCATGCAGTCTCAAAGGTCACTTCTCCGGGAGCCCCGTGCTGGGAAGGACGGTCGTGGACATTCCACAGCGGTGGAAGGGACGCCCCCCCCACCCCGAGGTGGCACGCGGCTGCTGTGACTCACCCTGTCCGGAGAGGTCGCATTGTGCAGGTGAGGCTCAGGGAGCAGGTGACACAGCGGGAGCCCGGCCATGAGGCTCCAGGTGGCTTCCTGCCCCTGCACGGCCCCTCACTGCCTCGGCAAATCTTGGTGGGCTGGGCTCTAAATTCCCCCCAGGAATCAGCTTTAAAAAATAAAATAAATAAAATAAAATAAAATAAAATAAAATAAAATAAAATAAAATAAATTAATAAAATAAAATAATAAAATAAAATAAAATAAATTAATAAAATAAAATAATAAAATAAAATAAAATAAAATAAAATTTTTTTATCCACAAGAGAATAAATATTAATGTTGCATTCATTAATTACTTATATCTAGATATGCCTGTATATGTGGCTAGATCTAGATCCACAGATACGCCTATATATTTAGAGGCTGATATTAAGGGAAAGATTTGAAAACTCTTTGTACTAATTACTTATATCTCGATGTCTGGATGTAATTATTTGTACTAATTACTCACATCTAGATATTGGGATTATTTGTATTAATCACTTATATCTAGATATGCCTGTATATGTGGCTTCATCTAGATCTACAGATGCATCTATATATTTAGAAGCTGATATTAAGGGAAAGATTTGGAAATAAACGTCTAGGCGTGAACTGGGCTCTCCTTGCTGCACTCTGCGACCCCCCTCTTAGCTAAGCTAAGCTTGAGGGGTCCCGGCCTATGGCTAGGGACGCCCTGCCCCTGGACGCAGCCCCTCCTGCAGAGGCTGGCTCGCTTTGGACCCCTGAGTGGGGGCACCTGCCTCGGTACAAAGTCCCCCCTTCCTTCCCCTAGACACCTGACATCCCAAGCTGCTCCCAACGCACCCACCTCTGTGCGGCAGGTCCCCAGCTTAGAGCATCCCCAGTCCTGAACGTCTCGGGTCAGGTGTTGGTAGAGGAATGACACCCATCTGCAGATGAACCGAAAGCGGCATATTAAAGTGGTTGGTGGGAGGATCCCTGGGTGGTGCAGAGGTTTGGCGCCTGCCTTTGGCCCAGGGCGCGATCCTGGAGCCCCGGGATCGAATCCCACGTCGGGCTCCCAGTGCATGAAGCCTGCTTCTCCTTCTGCCTGTGTCTCTGCCTCTCTCTCTCTCTGACTATCATAAATAAATAAAAAATAAATAAAGTGGTTGGTGGGGAAGGAAGGGCCCATTAATTTCCTCAGCCGCTGGGTCTCAGCATCCCAGCGAAGCTTCCCTCTGCGCCAGCGCCCTGCATCCCGAAGTAACCAATCACACCCGATTCTCTTGAACTCTTTGCGCTTCGCCGTATTATTATCTCATCCTCTTATTTCCTGCTGGTTTGTTTGTTTTTTCCTTCAACATATAAAGGAGTGAGGTGCTCTTCTCTATCCCGCGGTGGCCAACCCTCAGGGCTTCGGGACATGGCATCTTCAGCGCTCAAAGGAGGACAGTCCCAGGCAGGCGGTGGGGGCTGTGGCCTGCGTTAAGTAGACACGGAGGTCTTGGCGTAAACCTACCAAAACATGCGAATCATCAGAGTCTCCAGGCTTTGTGGTGGCCCACGTAAGGGCGCACCCACCAGGCTGCGGAAGTAGGTCCCACCGGGCTTCTGAGTGAGCCCAGGCGAGGCCCAAGAACAAATCCACCTCGTACCAGAAGGAGGCCGGGGCTTTCAGACGATGCCACGTGGGCATGAGGAGGCCCCAGCGATCAATGGGCAGAGAGAACAGACCCTCTTCCCCAGGGGTCCTGTAGATGCTTCCAAGCCACAACTCGTACAAGTTTTGCCAGGCAGCCTCAGCCGGGCTCAGAAACAGAATTTCACCTGCGCCTCCAACACGGTATGGGATCCTCCTGCTGGCCTCTGTGGCCAGACCTCTGTCCCCTTGCAGCCCTTTTTTACTTTTAATTAAAACAGAGAGGAGCAATTAAAGCATAAAACCAGCATACTTCGACCTTTGTGGGCCAAAAATCAAAAAAGTTTCGGGGGTTTTCACCTCGACAGCCGGGATAAGCATCACGCTCGCGATCTTTTAAACCGAAGAGCATCGTCAGCGCCGTCACACGGCTCCAAAGGACGCACAGCTTGGAAACTGGCCTTGGGGTTGGCCTCATTCCCGCCCGCCTGCCGGGGCTCGAGGGGAGCCCGAGACGCCTCCACGGGGCACGACGCATGGATTTGCACGTTCTCGGTCAGATCACTGTTGGGTTTATTTTTCTTCTTGAGTTGCCAGCAGCTGGAAATCTGAGTTCTTTCACTCACCTCAGGTCCAAAACTAGACTTGCCGGACCTTGGAGGCCTGGGCTGGAAGACGGAGAGTCACGGCAACCCCTGACACCGAGGGCCTACCAAGGGCCAGGGACCTCGCTCAGTGCCTCTCGGGTCACCGCCCGAAGAAACGGCCGTTTTTGTAGGTCCAATTTTTTATATTGCTCATCCTAATGCATCAGCCCCTATAGCCCTCGCAACAAGCACAGTGACACCGTCTTCACGCGTTTTTGCAGGAGCTCACCGGGGTGGGAGGAGGACACAGTTCAAGCACGTGGTACATAGAGCCCGGCCTGTTCTGGGTCGCCCTCAACCTACCCGAGGGTGCTCCTCCCTGACCCGCTCCCCCAACCCTTTTATCCTCTCCCTGTCCCTCCCCAGCTGCCAGTTCTGGTGACACATGACAAGCAAACACAGTGGACTGAGATGTGCCACATGGGCAGTCCCATGCAGGCGGCCACACGGAGGACTGTCGGACGAAGGCCAGCCCGGGCAGCGGCGCCTTCACCCCGCTGTGCCGGGAAGCCCGGCCTCATGGCACCTGAGCTCCTCCAGACCCTCCCAGGCGCTCGGAGGGGAGGGCACGACACCACCTTGAGTCCTCTCTCCGCTCCAGGTCACCGCGGCTGGCGACCCACGCCTCGAAGCCCACGAGGCCTCCACCGGGTCCGCACCGTCCGCTCCCCATGCTGAGGCTCATCACACAGTCTGAACCTCGCCTGTCCAACCTCGAAACCATCTCAGTTGTGTCTATACTGTGTTCCGAAGCGCTTCCACACGCATTTATTTATTAGTCACTTCGATCTCATTCATCACACACAAAAATCTCAAACGAGCACCGAGCGTCCTTTCGGGGGGCGGGGATGGGGGGTGGCCGGGTGGGGACATGTCGAGGCAGCAAAAGCCGCGCAAGCCCCCGTTTCCCACAGCTCGGCCGGTGGGTGCCACGGGTTCAAAAATGCAATTAAAAGAAGCCCGTCGATTTACCCGTTGTCAAAACGCCCTGTCACCCCCTGAAAGAGAGGCGCGCGTGAGTCGATTTCCCCATCCGTGCCAAAGTTTCGCAGAGACCCTTCACTTTATAAATCAACTCACAGCTTAGAACATCCTGGCAGCCCCTTCAAGGAACCAATGGGAATGACAGGGAAAGAGCGGATAACCATCATAGCTTGACTGGATACAGGTGTTTGCGTTTACAGACGAACCGCAAACGCCTGGCTCCTTGACAGGCGTTGATGCTATCCGCGAATCGAGGCTATTATTGGCTCCGGTCGCCAAGGGCTGGGGGGCCTTTCCCTTAGCAACATCTCCGAGGCTGATAACATTTGGCTGAACTTTTCAGATCTTAACCTCCCTTCTGACTCCGCGCAGTCAAACCCGCCTAAACTGATCAGAAGAAGAGACACGCAGGGGGAAGACAAGTAAAATATTATTGACTGGACTGTTTCGTGTCTATTAGGAAGAAAGAGCAAAGAGGAGAGGGAGAGAGCCGTACAGCTTGACAGGCTTCAAGATAATCAGGGGAGGACTCCGAGCTGCAAAGTAACCCTCGGTGAAGTCGGAAAACACGGGCTTCCGAGAGGTCATTGTTCTGTGTGGGGAACAAGCGGGGCCCCGGACAAACAAGGGCAAGATCGCGTGCCTCGGTGGGCCCCCCCGCTCCGCTCCGCGGGCGCCCCCTCTCCTGCAGCAAAGCGCGGGGCGGGAGACAAAAATCACAGAGTCAGAGGCAGGTGGCACAGGAGGAGGCCGGCCTCACCCGCCTGCGGCGCACGTCTGGCCTCCGTGGCCACCCCGGCCCACCCCCCAAGCCGCCCCAAACCACCCCCCCCCAAGGATTTGGCTTGGAATTTGGTGTTTTCTATGCATATTTTGCTTCCCCGCCCTCGCCCTGACCCTCCAGCGCCCCCACGCTGTCCCCAAACGCACGAGGAGGACAACACCCCCCACTTGGTTAGCAAACGCAGGGTTGGGCGTGCCACCCAAAGCAGAGGCCAGGGGCTGGGGGGCTGCTGGGAAAATTCTGGACAGTGAGGCCACACGGTGCCCTGGCCCTCCACTCCCCGTCCCCCCCATCCCCACGCCGCGCAGCCCCCTTGGCTTTGGTGGGGTCAGAGCACCAACACCCAGATGCTGCTCCAGGAGGCCTCGGAGAAACCCCACACCGCGTTCCCCCACCGTCCCGCGCGTCTAATCCTCCACAGAGTCGTCGCGCTTTGGGGGACAAGGCCTGTTTCCACCCAAAATGCTCGTCCTTTATATGCTGCAGCGTCCTTGATCTGCGCAAGGAGCTTCACGGTGGGGAAACCGTGCGGTCAGGGGAACCCGGGCGGCCCCGGAACCACGTGCCTCCGTCACCGGGCACTTCACACCCCGCAGGGGGGCCGTGCAGTGATGTTCCAGGACGGGGAGACAGAACCAGAGGACGGGGGGCTGGAGGGTACCAAGGCAGCACCTTCTCCAAAGCTCCATCCCACCTATGGGGAAACGGAGGCAGGAGTCCAGGAAGGAAGAAACCCTTGGAACTACAGAGATGGTAAATCCACCCCCCTGAGCCTGCCCCTGCCTCACAGCCCGCTCAGGCATGCACCCCTCCGTGCTCCAGACACCCCCAGGGCGGGGCCTGCCCAGCAGGTGCACTCTCAACCCCCTAAGACCTGACCAGGCTCTACAAGAGGCCCTCATTGGCCTTGACCCCACATCCGGGGCCGTGCAAGCCCCCATCTCTAACTCCCAGCCCGAGGGACCTGTAAGCCCCCCTCCCCACACCCTGCCCAGAGTTTCCCCAGCAGGGTGTTGTCTCTACAGCAGGTGCTGTCTCCACAGCAGGTGTTGTCTCTACAGCAGGTGTCACGGGTGCAGGGCCTGCTGCTCTCAGAAGGCCCGCACCCCCACACCCGCTTGTCTGACCGCAGCTGCTTTACCTCCCTGTCTTCGGACACCCTGGTTTTGACTCGCTAGAGAGCCCCGGGAGCTCGATCCCACTCTCCCTTTCTGTAGCAGCTCCTCCGAGCGGCCACTCTTCCCAGGTCAGCCCGGGATCCACCTGGTTGGGGTAAAGCCACTGCTCCCAGCCCCTCACCCATTCCCTTACCTCCTCCATCTCTTCCCTCCATCATTAACCTCCCTCGGCTGAATTCTGCTGCATCTTTCTTCCCTTTCCTAAACCCACACTGCTGAGCGCTAGCGGTGAAAGTGAGGTCTGCCCCCAGCTCAGCCATGCCCTCCATGCCTCGGTCTCCCAATGGGCTCCTCATTCCTCCCAATGGCCCCACCCAAGCATCCATCAGCTGAAGACCGGCCTTCCCACCCTGCTCTTTCCCGCCTCCCATGGTCCTCTCTCTCCTCTTCTCTAGTCTCTGCATCATCACTGGTCGAGGCTCTCCCACCCTAAACAAAGAAGCCACCCTTGACTGCCCCAGTCACCCATGGCTTCCCGTAGGCAGACCTAAAGGACACTTCTCAGTCCTCATACTCCTGACATCTCTGCACACTTGCCACTGGTGACCACTCTCGCCACCTTGAAACCCCATGGCCTCTGGTTTTCTTACCCCCCGGACCCTGGGCTCAGCTCCATCCATGCTTCCTAGCTCTCAACCTGCCCTTGGGTGTCGGTGCTTCCCAGGCACCCATCGACAATTCGCCCTGCTTCCCCCACTCCTCTCCCTGCCACCCCAGGAGCCAGCCCGAACTCTTCCCACAGACTTCAGGCGAAGGTCCAAACTGGCTGAACATCTCCAGTTGCCTTCAACAAAAAGAATGTGCTCACGATAAGAACCCAGTGTCTGTGATTTTTTTTTTTCCCATGGAGATTTCATAAGTTAGGTTTCGGATTACAGCCTGGCTTCCTGGGGTGATTGACCACGGAGATAAAGTGCGCTGATAGCACCAATGGGAGCATTTCTGGGTCAGGGTCATTGCATGCTTCATGTCAAATTAATGGTTAGTTCCTCCAGTACCTGTGAGAGGTGGAAGCCCAACTCGACTCTGATAATCCAGCCTCTGATGGGCGATCAGGGTCAGCTATCCTCCTTGCCATGATGATCATGGCCATGTCCATCTGTCCTTCTCTAGACGGGTCTCCAGTTACACCGATTCTGAATGTGAGCCATTGATTTAGAGAAGAGTTGAGTGTTGACAAGAAGAGCAGAGCTGGCCTCTAGCCCTTCTGTGCTTGGTGTTTCCAGGGCACATGTGACCCAAGGGGTGGCTCCCCCCTGGTGCACAGGGAAGGCCCCCGTTTGCATTCGCTCCACCGGGGACAAGGAAGCCCCTACAGTCATGCCATGTCTCAGCCCCTGGGAAGTGCTGAGAAGTGGCCACTGGAAGGAGAACCCTCCTCAAGGGTTTGATGTCACTCAGTCATCATGGAGATGACACGGGGCCATTGATATTCTCTGTTGCACCTCTTGGAAGCTCTGTTTGGGCCTAAAAACACAGAGGGCAGTGGAAGGAAGTCGGAACCAGGAAGCTTGCCTTCAGGTGCCCCCTCTGCTGCTCATTATCTGAGTGATTTTTGGGAAAGTGGGGTTCATTCAAGGCCCCCCCATGGCTATCACCAGAACTATTAAGAGTCAGAGAAGACAGGGTGTGACCAATGGGGTGGATCTTCACAATCCTTACCGGGGCTCTCCCTAGGAGGCACCCTCTGCGAGTCACCCACCCACGGCAGGCTCCTTCTCATCTTTAGGCTTCAGGTTCCCAGTCTCCTCCTAGAGAGGACTTTCCGCCACCCAATCTAGGGGAGCCGCCAACTGATGGAGAGGAATGTCACTTCCTCAATGATTTCTCTGTGTCATTTTCTAAAGAAAATGCAAACAGCCATTATCACCAAGTGGGGTTTTTAATTCACTTATTGCTTCTCTTGTTTATTGTCTGGTGGTTGAAAGCTGATCTAACTTAGTTACGGAGGTAGGACGTGCCTGGCTCACACTAAGTCCTCAATAAGCATTCATTTAGCAGTGAGTAAAGGAATAGTGAAGCTGGTGTCCTCTGACTTAAGAGCCTGATTATCAGGGTTTGGTGGGTTCTGCTTCTTGTCACTTGCTCCTCCAAACACTTCGCCCATGAGGTAAAACCCAGGGCTCCTCCGATTTGAATTCTGAGAACCTAAGACCATGTCGGATCCCACAGGGGGCCCCGGGGCCCATCCTGGATCCAGTCCCCTGGGAACCTCTGTGAGCTCATGTCCCCTGTGGAAAATGAGAAATCCTTTCTATTAGATATGATCAGACCTTATCCCTGAAGAATTTTCTGTGGATGCCTTCTTGGAGCAGTGTGCTCAGTAGCCAACGGAGCTGGAACTTTTACCCTCCTCAAGCCAATCCTACAAAGCAGGACCAGGTGCCTTCCCTTCCCAAAGCCCTTCTTCCCTTGGATCTCATTTGATTCTCCCCAAACTCGTGAGGAAACAGGAATCTAAGATGTTATTTGGCACGTGCAGCAAATGCAGTGCCCGGGGTCGGTGTTCCTGTATCTGAATGTACCATGGACGCTCCACTCAAACCTCCAGCTGAACAAGAGCCCTTTGCTGTCTGTTCTCTGTGCCCCTGGCCATCCTTCCTCTCCACCCGCACTGCACCCCCCGAGGGCTGACGTTGGGGTACCTCCTTCAGCACCTTGAGCGGAACATCCCCATTGAGAACCCTGACTAGGCCAGGGAGCCACCCTATTTGGCTGAAATACACATTCACCCTCAGCTTGGCCATTGGCGGAAAGGTGGGAAAGGAGAGAAGGAGAGAAAGCCAAGGAAGAGACAGTGAGACAAAGAGGAGCTGGAGAGACACCGTCCCAAGAAAGGAGAAAAGACACGGGAAAATAGAAAAACTACTTTGGAAGAGAGGGAAGACATCAAGGAGTCCTATATGGAAGCAAAGAAAGATTAAGGGAGAAAATTCACCAAGATCTTTCAAAGGGAACCCTCTGTGGCATGCGAGGGAGTGAAGAGCAAGGAGTTGAAGGTTAAACAGGGCTGCCCACTTGGCCTGAGGGGTCTAAAGCCTTACTCACCTCCGCCCGCCATCCTCCATGGTGCACACCACACAAAGCTCCCTTCCAACTCAGATAACCAGCAGTCCAGCTCCAGGAAAGATCATCCTCCAATGCAATGATGCTCATCACCCCGAGCTTTGGGGGAAATCAAGCCATAGGTTTCTCTGGCCCCGGCACCCTCGGAAGACCCGCAGTTGCCAGGAGGACAGAGGGACCTACCTGGCCCCCCACTCCCAGCTTCATTACTTCTAGGCGCAGCCCTCCAACCCTACCTACCCTGGCCTCCTGAGGAGCCAATGGCCTGAAGTCATAGCCAGGAGCCCAGTGCCTCATCCCCGATGGGTGCGCACAAAAGTTATCCAAGGTCCCCACTTGACATCACTCAGAAACCTGAGGTAGGCTGTCCTCGGGTGATAGTACAACAGGACTCCAAGGTGGCTCCTGCCATCTGTGTGGCCCACACCAGAGATCAATAGCCTGGAGGTCTCTGGCAGGCCCCATGGGTGTCCTCTTTGCCACCGAGAGCCTGCCCTTGTCTGCACATTCTGAAAGTGCTTTTCATAAACACCGACTCCTTCATCAGCAAGTTTGAATTTATAAACAGTCACCCTTATTCAGGAAAGCAGAGATGAGCCGTTTTATATAAAAGTTACATCTCCATTTAAGAAAGAATATATAATTCCACATTCCACTGTCCCTCGAACTTTATTCCCGTTTATGTAGATCTTAATACAGTTATATAGTCGCGGGGCTAACGTCCCCTCTGGATGGTAATGAGGTCCTCTCGAACCCTTTAGCTGCTATAAAGTATGCAGAAGTTAAATGCACAGATGGAAAAAAATTTGTCTCAATTTTATACTTCTGCAAAATGGTAATTTTGTACTTAAAATGTACAAGATGGATGTTCAGAAATATAGGCTGATAGCCTAAATTATATTTGGTCATAATTTATGTAGTACAGTCCCAAAGAGATACAAAAAGGCAGAGCATAATTTATCTGCTGGAATCAGCGATAGCTTTGCTAAAACTCCCATTTATTCCATCCCCCATAGTTTTAAGCAGCCTCCGTCCTCAGGGCTCACTCTATTTAAGTTCCCCATACTGCTGTTTGATCACATATTGTAGTCTATAATTTGCCTATCATCTGAAGCAAATTTGGGTCCCAGAAGTTATGATCTCTACATAGCAACCACTTTATTTGGTAAATGCAAAATATTTATAGCAATAAAAGAAAACAGATGAAAATAAAATTCCTATAATCATTGGAACATACACACTTTATCATCGGGGCTCATAAAGACCATTAGCGCGGGACTAGCATGTTGCCTAATACAATTACCTTGGACACGTTCTTGAATTTGCTGATGCTTACGAACCAGAGAAACTTTTTCTCCAGCGTCCCTTCCATCGTGCCAAGGGGAGGAGACGTCGGGCCTGAGCTCCGGATCGAGCTCGGCCCGAAGGAAATTGGACGAAGGGGGATAGTCAGGGGAGTCTTCCTCAGGCTTCAGATGTGGAAAGGGAGTTCCCAGTAGAAAAGCAGAAACAAACCACTTGGGGAGGGCACCACCTGGGCGTTGCCCATAACCTCGTCTTTGGGCCAAGATGTGTGAATTCCTATTGATCAGATGACCTGGCTTCTTCGTTGAGCCTTCTTCTGATGCTAGACTTCACACACCTCTAGCTCCTTCTACTTTTCCAGAACGTTAACCCGGAGACGTTCGGGCTGGGGCCTCCGATACGGACTGGAACCACAGTTCACCACTAGCTGCTTTGAAGAGCAACTCACTCTTCCAAAAGGCGGGAGGAGAGGCGAGAAAGGACAAACCCCAGCTGGAACGGGCACTGGAAAACCGGAGGGGATGCTAGCAATCTGTTTAGGAACAATGCACCTGTTAAGCACCTGCTCCATATAATCTCTCTATTCTTGCAACAACCCTGCAAGGTAGAGCTCACCGTTCCTACTTGATAGGCGTGCAGCAAATTAAAGCCCAGGGACGTCAAGCAAGGGGTCCAGGTGAGACCAACACCCAGGACTGGTGCCACTCAAGCCGGCGGCCTCGCCTAGTGTATTTTCCTTAAGCCAAGAGAGGACACCAAGTTTCCCAAGGCACCTCTGCAAGAATATTGCTTCTCTATCATCAGACCTTTCTCCGCCCACCTCAACCCCCTTCCATCCAGCCCTCAAGGTTGCCTTCAGCTGAGCGAAGATGAAATAGAGCCCCAGATACATCTCTCCGATAAAAACTTCAACCAAAGCCTCGTATATTTTGTAGATACTACAGATCTCATGGCTCTTTGAAGACGAGTGTTCATATTAATCATTGTAGTTTTTCAGATTATTTCCTCATTTTTAACATCGCCCAAGCCCTCCAGGCACAGAGGACCATTTCTGTGTCCTAAGCAGCCAGACCTGACGCGATGCACAGGATTTCTCTGGATACTTCCTTCCTTCTTCGTCGCAACCTCTCTCGAGACTCAGCTACCTAAGTCTAAGGAAAGATCCCCTTTCAATTCTTTTTCACCCCAAACACGCTTAAGCAGGAATCACCTGAGTGCATACTGGAAATAGAATTCTGGTCAAATCCAAATGTTTTTCTGTACTATTTAAAACCCTGTGTTTTTCACACTTAGGGGGAAAGAGAAAGAGAGAGAGACCCAAAATAAATGCATAACCCAAAATTAGAGAGGACATAAAGAGGGCAAAGGAAATACCTTGGGCTAATTTACCCCCCAGTTCTATACTTGTTTCAAGACAAATATAGGCTCATAAAGTATCAGAGAAAGGGAAGGAACTCCAATGCACAAGAACTACTCATTCTACAAGGGGTGAAACAGAGGCTCAGAAGAGGGGGGACACATCGCTAAGGAGAACAGCTCGGATTAGCATTGGGCTCTTCCCTGGTAGCATGCAAACGATGGGTATGTTCTCAAAAGACGGTCACTCCTGTAATCGGGCGGGGGGAGGGGGGAATCTCAAGAACATCTGATAGACAGAACCAGCCAGGACAGTCACCAAGCTCCCGTCTGGAGGAGAAAGACACGACGGCAAGCCCGTGGGAGGAAATGGCTTTCAGTTGTCTGAGGCCTGCCAATCAGCTCTCCTCCCCGGGCAGACATGGAAGGAGCAAGGAGACACGCTGACCTCGCCAAGAGCCTGTGTGCTGCGCTCGACACTTGGTCCATGCAGCCCGTCCCTCTCTACCTTCAGGCAATCATGTGAGTGGCCCCGTGGCGGAGGCCCCGTCCAGGCGCCGTAAAGGCCAGCTACCTCCCCAAGGACGCCCACGAGCAGAGGGTGGTAACACACCAACGCCGCCACAGAGGTTATTGTAGAAGCAAGAACAACTAATGACACCCGGGGGGAGTAGGAGACCACATTCAGGTTGAAGCCTGCAGGACGGGATGGTCATTGGGGATAGGAGATAATCTGTGGACAGAGCTCCTAAGACCTCAGTAAATGCTTGTCAGATCACAGTGCAAGGGTAGACCGAGGTGCAAAGGCCCAGGGCAGAGAGGCTAAAACCCCACAGGAAGGGCTTCTCCGAGTGTTGAGCAAAGGTTGTTCATCACCTTCTCGGGAATCACGCACACCGGCCCTGCCTCCCCAACACCCTGCAACCAGGAGCTCTTGATGGGCAATATTATAGAGTGCCGGAATGGGAAAGGCACCACATAAAATCAAATTCTCTTCTATTTTAAGTTGAGTGGTGCACCGGTTCAGCTTTAAAACCTAATTTCTTAAAAGTTTCAGAGGGGGAAAAAAAATGTCCCTTTGCAATTGGAATCGAGTCCACATAAATTAACGGGCCAGCTATACGTATCCATCTTCCAGAACTTTCCTTGATTGTTCATTTTAATCAAGAGGCCCACATTCTTTGACTTTTCATCCTTCACTGCCCAGAATGATGCACGGCAGCTACTGATGACACGCAAATGCTAATTCCGTTCAAGTTCAAACATCATCCAAAAAGGGCCTATTTTAAAGGCTGCTTTGCAAACACCAGCTGAAATGAGGATGAACGGAATCGGACCCCACCAAGAAATTCAGAGGAGGGAAAGCGTTGGTCTTGCGGAAACTCCTACATTTTTGTCCCTAAACGTCCAATCTCTCCAAGGTCAAGGGCAGGATCGTTGATCCCTAGAGCTGGAAGGAAACTCAGATATCAGCGCAGCCCTGCTAACGACCATCGAGCCTGGTAGGAGGAGGGCTGCTCACCTGAGTCTCCCTTGGAGGAGCCCTCCGTAAAACGTGGAAGTCCTTCTGCCGCTTAACAGGGTCCAGGAAGAGCGGGGCACACCCTTCACATGCACGCGTGCAGGTGCACACGCACACGTTTAACTAACGGGCTTATTTGAGGCCCCAGGCCTTTCCCAATCACCCCTACCTCGATCCTGTCTCCTTCAGCACGGGATGGCCCCAGGGAAGGGCACGGGAGTGACAGCTGCTCAGAGGGACCACACAAGGAATCGCATGAGTGAGAGAGAAGCAGTCAGCCAAGCTCTTCTCCAGAACTTGTGGGGAATTCATAGAGTCTGATCAAGGAAGATCCAGATTCCTATCCCTCCGTCACTTATTGAGCACCTACTGTGTGCCAGGAGGCCCCGCGTGCTGGGTATTTATGCACATACGGTGTCGTTGAACACACCCACACTCCAGCAAGTTACCACGCGATACAGCCACAGGGCTTTCCTATTGAGGTAGAACGGAGCAAACCCTACAAGCACGCAGGGCCCACTTAGGACCCCCCGAGAAACGGGGCAGACTTAGTCTTACGGCGTCCCCGTCCTTCTCCTGCAGGATGACTGTGTTTTATTTTCCTCATATGTCTATCACAGCTGAACACGGCTGAAGCCCGTTTGTCTGCCTCCACCCTCCACGAAGCTCCGTCAGAAGAGAACCTCATCCGCATCAGTCACTCCTGCATCCCCAGGGCACACGAAGACTTTTGAACGAATGAACGAAGGCAATAATCTTAGTCTGGTTTTCGCCAGGATTGTCCAAAGCAAAGATCACGCTTACGTAAAGACCCCGAGCAGAAAGGACAGGGGGTCCGTAGGTCCCCGAGACCTGGAGAACCCAGAGAATAAAGCCAGCCGAAGGCCGGGGCCGGGCATCCCCGTGGCTCCGCGTCTCGAACACCAGCATCCCGTGAAACAAGCCATCAGCGGTGCCGACTGCCGGTTTGCACAGCCCATCAGACTAAACTGTTCTCCGTGGCAGCCCATCTCTTGGAGGAACAGGCAAGATTCTTCCACGGCGGCGGTGGCAGGAAAAAAAAAAAATGACTGGAGCTATTCCCTGAGCGACAACAGCCGATCTTGAAATGCAGGACATGTTTCATTTGCTTATAATTATTGTGCTCTATCTTTTAACCCTCAAAGTGTTAAGTGTCGTCATTTCCTCTGGGGCTGGAAAGATCTGGGGTTAACAACTTTCTCTTTTAAAAATTCATAAAGGTGCGAACAAACAGCAGCGCATCCAGTGGCGCACGTTGGAAGAAGCCAAGGAAGAAAGAGAGGGGGGCAAAAAAGAAAACAATCCCCCCCCCCACAGGACACTTGGCAATTAACTCCAGCTATGTCAGCAATTTTTTGAAAAATTTCCTAAACATGGAGAAGGCTCATCCTCACCATATGAAAGACAAAACCACTGCAGTGACTCCCCCATGCATTACAATGCGTGTGTCTTACTTCTTAACCAAGCCGCTAATCACGCAAATTATTGCAACTAATTACATCTGAAGGTCTAATTAATTCTTTCAGTACCACATCATTTAGTACGCATTCACAACACAGCACCTGTTTTGAAAATCCTTGCAGTTAATTTGTTTATAAACAAACACTATTTGCATAAAATGTTTAATGAATGGTTTAACAGTTAGTACAATACTCCAGTTTTGTCTTAGTAGATTCGAGGTCACCAAAGGCCACAATAAATTAATTTTAAACTATACAAATTAATTTAAATAGAATGTGTGAATTTCTCATTAATAAAGGAAACATTTCCAACATGTTAATTAATATCTCTGTAACAGGCTAATTACTCTGTGCACAACAAGCACATCTTGCAAGCAAAACTTAAAGATTTGAGGGGGCATGGGGGTGGGGACTACTCTAAAGCTACAAAAAAAAAGTGCAATTCAGGAGAAAAACAACAACAACAACAACCATGCAGAGCCCAATTATACTGAGGCGTTCGCCGCTCAGGGCAGGCAAACCAGGGAAAGAAGCCATCCCCCTGTTTTATGGAAACAGCACATTTTAGTCACCAAGAACGGGACGGTTGAAAAACGTTTCTATCGCAGACTCTGCAGAGATGGTTAGGGGACGCCTGCCTTCTGGTAGAAACATGCAATTAATGAAAATATTAGTCCGCAAAGTCAATTTCTCTCCTGTGAATTTAGGACATATTGGCTGTATCTGTGCCCCAGTGTAAACACGGATTTCATTAAACAAATCTGCATCTTAACACCAGAATCTGAGCCTCAGCCATCATAATTTTCCCTGTGGCAAAGCATGGAAAGACACTTCGTGTAGAAACTAAAGAGGAACAACATTATTGCTCGGCATCAAGCACAGCCCTTGCAAAAGCCGTCGCTGAAATATGTTCACGGCCCTAAAGTTTGTTTCTGATTTGCAAGCATTTTCACATTTGATAAGCACCTGTTGTAAATTTACATCCACTCAGGAAGTATTCTTACGATAGGGAGCTGAGAATTGTAAAGCATATTTATATTCTTACCCTTGTGCGGTGTTGCCGCGTAATGCACAGGCTGATGAAATCACTGGCTGCACAGGACCCAGAGGGACGCGCTGCGCCACCTGGTTCTCACGGCATCCGCCCCTGAGGAGCCGCCGGTCCCTTCCTCCCTGGCAAGGGTCTCTATCAGCACTGATCAACAGCACTTGGTTTTTGTGTTAAGTCCGTTAACTTGAAGACCGTGTGTGTGTGTGTGTGTGTGTGTGTGTGTGTGTGTACACGCAGGGTGTGGGGGTAGAATGGCAGATAAACAAAGAGGTTCACAAAGACCTCACAACACTTCCCTGGGACCTGCCAGGCTCCATCCAAGAAAACAATGGAAAAATAAGTGGGACTCTGGTCCACGCGGTGCCAGGGGAAGGCAGGCACCTGCCCAGCCCTCCGGTCCGGCGCGGCTGCCTGCAGGGAAACACACCGGGCACCTCGTCCCCTCGCTCGTGACCTTTCTTTGGAGACGCGTGAAGACGGAAACCGGCCCGAGCACCCCACTGCCAGGCGGGGCGTGGAAGCCCCCGGCCTGGCCGTCCTGCCCGATCGGCGCCAGGCAGCCTCACCGTCCCTGGGGAGAGGCCTCTGCACACCCCCCGGGGCCTCGCGGGCCCAGGCTCCACCCAGGAGCGCGAGCATTTCCTATAAACCGCAGGCATCGAGGGGTGACGTAGCGGAATGAGCGATCTCACAAAAGCCAGACGCTCCTTCCTCTCCTTAAAATCATTTTTATTGTTTCCAAGTTTCCCCCCAGCAGCCCCGCAGTAAAAAGTCGGTGCTTGAGAGACAGACGTTTGTAAGAGCACAGGCTGTGACTTGGAGAAACAAGCCGTCCCCCGTCTCTATCTATCGGGACGCAGATACCAACAGGCTCCTCTACCCCCAAAATGCAAAAAAAAAAAAAAAAAGAAAGAAAGAAAAGAAAAAGTAATGGCTGTTGGCACAGCGCTCGGGACTACAGGCCCATTTCCACTCCGACTTCCCTTTGTGAAAAGGATGCTGGCCCAAGCCCCGTGAGGGATGAGGGCGCCAGCTG